>NC_054376.1:125966985-126266985 GCF_017654675.1 Xenopus laevis
TGAGACCCTGTAACCCCAGTTTTACCTCTGAGACCCTGTACCCATTCAATCTAACCCCCGTTTTATCTCTGAGACCCTGTACCCATTCAATCTAACCCCAGTTTTATCTCTGAGACCCTGTACCCAAACAATCTAACCCCAGTTTTACCTCTGAGACCCTGTACCCATTCAATCTAACCCCCGTTTTATCTCTGAGACCCTGTACCCATTCAATCTAACCCCAGTTTTACCTCTGAGACCCTGTACCCATTCAATCTAACCCCCGTTTTATCTCGGAGACCCTGTACCCATTCAATCTAACCCCAGTTTTATCTCGAGACCCTGTACTTGTTCAATGTAACCCCAGTTTTATCTCAGATAAGGCTAAAGGAATACATTTTCAGCCAGCCAAACCCAAAGTGGGTAAAAAGCTTTTTGGGGGGGGGGGATTACCTTATCTTTTCCTGGTGCATGCCATCTATGAGCAGTTCCCCTGCAATAGAAATAACAAGGCTGATATCCATGTTATCACCTTTATAAATTAATGGGTCTCCTGCAAACTGCAAAGAAATGAACACGTTATATGTATCTATGTAAATCAGAGGTAAATACTAATATTTAACACACTAGGCACATGACTAGGTGACACAATTGCGACTAATATATAATCCATTGGATGCCAGAAACAGCAAGGTACTATATATATATATGTCAGTGGTAATTCTCAGGGCCTCACAGGTGGCCCTTGTATTTCTATAAAGTAGGTCTTTAAACGTTATGGCATTTCCAGCTCCCCAGCACCCCCCAAACAACTGACATCTTGGGGCAGGACGGTGATGTTTGGGGTTTGATGTCACAGGGACGCGGCCTCTGAAACCTGGACAAGCTGCTGGTCTGTCAGACCACATTCTATATGGCACCCATGCTATTTGCCCTTATTTGTATTCCCTACAGACAACCCTTAGGCCAATGATACATTCTCTGCCAGGGTATTTCAGCCGGTGAAGAAACGCTCCATACCCTTCTGTCTGCCATTCATTTAGATGGAAGCTGCCTGTCAGCACCAGTGAGCAGTGGTTTTGAGGGAGAGAAATGTGTCCATTTATGGAATGAAAACCATCAGGAGTGGGTTCCATGCAAGTAAATGAGAGGTATCAGGTACTTTTCTGGCACCGGAGAAACACTATGGGGCAGATTTATCAAGGGTTAAATTTCGAGGGGTTAAAACCCTCGAAATTCGACCATCGAATTGAAATCCTTCGAATTCGAATATCGAAATCAGACGATTAAATCCTTTGAAACGAACGATTTTTAGCAATCGATCAAAGGATTTTTATTCAATGCCAAAAACTTTAAAAAAAAATGCACTGGAAGGTCACCCATATACTTTGGCGAAGTATTGAAATCGAAGGATTTTTAAAGAGACAGTACTTAGACTATCGAATATTCGAACGATTTTTACTTCGAATCGAAGTCAAAGTAAATTCGAAGTCGTAGTATCCCATTCGATGGTCGCAGTATCCAAAAAATAACTTCGAAATTCGAACTTTTTGGACTTCGAAAATTCACTCGAGCTTAGTAAATCTGCCCCTATGTGTGCAATTGTCTTACTGCCACCATCTTGCCCTTCTGTTAGCCCTTGTCTTGAACTACATAACCCCCCAGAGCCCTATTTCAGGTGCTTTCAGGTCACCCACGAATCTTCACTACTGTGGGGCGACTAAAGTCCCAGAAATACTTTCCCACCGGCAAGAAAGTGAACGCCGGCAGGATGGCATAAGTGACGATTCGATTTCCGAAGTCGCCCGAAGTTTCCTTGTGAGCCATCTTCAGTTTGGGCACACCACCAGCAATTTCAGTTACTGGCAATGGAGAGGCATTTTCGGGAGATTTCGCGCCCGCATCCGTGTCAAAATTACCAAACGAGCGGATCGCTATGTGTATGGCCACCTTTAGGGTGGTGGCACACGTGAAGATTCAGGGGAGAAGAATGCGAATCGCCGGCGAGACGGCATACATTTCCGAAGTTGCCTCACAAGGAAACTTCTGGAGACGGAAAATGTCGGGACTCTCCACACACGGTCCGAAAATCGTACGAATCGTGGATATTTGCGTCAATGTTCAGCTTTAGTGCTGAATCGTCAGACAGAGGTAGAATTCTATTGTTTCTCCCTGTATATCTGACAATTCAGCTCTAACCGTGTGTATTGAAACAAACCATCTTTTTTGCAGGAATGATAGTAATTGTTCCATCTCTGGCCACCGTCTCAGTAGAGATAAGGATGAACTGAGTCTCCTGGATAGAAAAGTGAGGGGTACTCACGCTAATCAGTTATCTGAAATGACAAACAAAGGATTAAAGCAAGTTCAGTTCAAGAGCAATTGTTTTCCCAAAAATATAGACCACCTGTAACATTTGTTACACAGTATATAAGCTATAAAGAGGCGGTTAAGTCCACTTTTAATATGTTATAGAACAGCCCGTTTTAAGCAATTGGCCTTTTTTTTTTTTTTTATAGTTTTTATTGTTTTTTTTATAGTTTTTGAATTATAATTATTTGCTTTCTTCTTCTGACTCTTTCCAGCTTTCAAATGGGGGTCACTGACCCCATCTAAAAACAAATGCCCTGAAACATTACACATTTGCAAATTGTCTCAGAATGTCACTCTCTACATCCTACTAAAAGTTCATTTAAAGGCAAACTACCCCTTTAAGGGCACACACAGTGGATCCATATTGTTTGCAGGCAGAGAGAAGTGGATGGGCTGTACTTCACTCGTTCCTGTAGCGCCATTCACAGTCATGGTGTCGGCCTGTGACTGTTTAGGGTGGGTCTCCATAATCCCCTTTTTATAATGTGAAGTTCTTCCCTACTGCTGAAAATAGTGATTAAAATGAGTTCAGCAATGGGAAGAAACGGTGTAATTTTAGTACTTAAGACTGTATAGTCGTCTGCAGGGCCGCCATCAGAAACACACAAGTTAAAACCATTGGATCCCACATAAAAGTTTTTAAAAATAATAATTGGTGTTCAGACCCCCCCCCCTGATAAATTAAAGAAAAAAGCATTGGCACCAGGGCCCTCCATAAAAGTTTTTTTAAAAAACCATTGTTGGCCACGCCCCCCATACAAGTTAAAAAGAAACATTGGTGCTCAGGGGCCCCATAGAATGTTTTAAAAATAAATTGGTGGCAGGGGCCTATATAATACTAAAATAATACATTGGTGGCCACAGGTTTAATAAAATAAAACACATTAGCGTTTAATGGAACTTACCTAAGGCTCCTTTGGAGGCTTCAGGTCTTTTTTTTAGGCTTCAGGACTTCCACTTTGGGTCTTTTTGTGCCTTCAGAAATTAAATTATTGGGCTTTTCACGGCTTCAGGACTTCAATTTCGGGTCTTTTTGCAGCTTCAGGAATTCAACTTCAGGTCTTTTCGCGGCTTCAGGACTTCAACTTCAGGTCTTTTCGCGGTTTCAGGACTTCAACTTTAGGTCTTTTCGAAGCTTCAGGACTTCAGTTACGGGTCTTTTCGCTGCTTCAGGACTTCCACTTCAGGTCTTATTGCGGCTTCAGGACTTAAATTTCGGGTCTTTTTGAGGTTACAGGACTTCAACTTTGGGTCTTTTTGCGCTTCAGGACTTCAACTTCAGGTCTTATCGCGGCTTCAGGACTTAAACTTTGGGTCTTTTCGAAGCTTCAGGACTTCAGTTTCAGGTCTTTTCAAGGCTTCAGGACTTCAACTTCGGCTTCTTTTCGTAGCTTCAGGACTCTAACTTTGGGTCTTTTCGCAGCTTCGGGACTTCAACTCCGGCTTCTTTTTCGCAGCTTCAGGAATTCAACTTCGGCTTTTTTTCGCGGCTTCAGGACTTCAACTTCGGGTCTTTTCGCGACTTCAGGACTTCAATTTCAAGTCTTTTCGCGGTTCATGACTTCAACTTTGGGTCTTTTCGAGGCTTCAGGACTATAATTTCATGTCTTTTTTGCAGCTTCAGGATTTCAACTTCGGGTCTTTTCCCGGCTTCAGAACTTCAACTTTGGGTCTTTTCGCGGCTTCGGGACTTCAACTTCAGGTCTTTTCATGGCTTCAGGACTTCAACTTTGGGTCTTTATTCGTGGCTTTGGCACTTCAGGTCTTTTGGCAACTTTGGTGGTTGGGGTGCCCCCTTGATGGTGACCCAGGCCATGTGCATGTTTCAGTCCCTCCTGCAATTTAGTGCCTGATGCCTTGTGGGGAAGCCAACTGTCCCACTTTCACATTGGGTGAAGAGGTGGGGGGTAGCGACCTCCAGTCTGTGTCGTGTGAGATCTGGGAAACATAATGTTTATAATAAACTTAGGACCTTCCTGCTTTGGTACAATGTATCAGTTGTGCCTAGGACCAAGGTTACAAGGAAACTATTAGAGTCTTTCTATTAGAACTGACATTTAGTAGAAAGCAGCCATTTACAATTGAGACAATTGCCACTTTGTCATGGTCGGTAGGATAAGTGGGACCTTAACTACCGCATGAGGTCAACTGCTACAATAAACATAACAAAAATTATTTTTGCACATCATTAGGCCCAGGTGTGGCCTCATTTTACTTACCTAGCAGAACCTGCCGTCTAGGGGGCCCAGGTGAGGGACTAATAACTGAGCCCATTTAGTATTGGTAACTATGTTATTTGTCAGTAGGGGGTATAGCACTAGCAATTATAAACAACAGAAGGTTAATTTACTACACTGCTGTAAATATTAATGCAGCTTTTTTGACTGATATACCCTAAAGCAGTCATATGTAAAGCAGTGATTTAAAGGATGTGAGTGAATGTATAATTTATGAGGGGGCTATTCTAAGCACTTTTGTTATTTACATTGATTATTTATTTTTAATTCCAAGATATTAAGGGATACATGTACTGTTAATATGAATGAATTTTGTTACAACAGCGCCACCTGCTGGTCAGTTTCCCACCAGTCTGACCAGCAAGTAGTCAAGGAAGTTGTCAGGAGAAAGAAAGAGGCTGCTCTGATGTTCTTCTGCTTAGGAAAGATGTGAGAAAGGTTTTGAATTCTTTTCCTAAGCAGAAGAACATCAGAGCAGCCTCTTTCTTTCTTAGTCTCCCAAAATCACTGGAAGCCTGAAGCAACACATGGGTTTTACTCTTAGGAGGGGTTTCCCCTAGGGAAATAAAAAATGAACTGTCACAGTTAAGGAGCAGATGGCTGGGTCAGTATCAACCAGAATCAGGATAAGGTTCCTGCAAGTCTGACTATTCCTATCAAAGAATAAACATTGCACAGTTAGTGCTCACAACCCATCTGCACCCCCAGAATCTTTTGCTGAGCCCTGTGTGTCAGATTTATGGCAGACGTTTCTTACAGAGATAAAGCTGATACACACAGTTCAGCAAAACTCTCCTTGGAACAATCCATCTTATCAGCCCAGACAGTGTTTGTTCTTCCTTTAACTCTTCCCAAGCCTTGCTCTCCAAACTTGATACTGCTGCTGCTGCTGGCATAAGGGGAGATTTGGGGTGAGTGCTTATTTGTACCCTGGGTACCCCTGGAACTATAGCAGGGTGACTGTTACCCCAATGTTTCTATATATCTGTAACCTTGTTATGAGCTAAGGGGGCCCAGCCTGAAGGTCAGTTAGGGGGAGATTTGGGGTGAGTGCTTATTTGTGCCCTGGGTACCCCTGGAACTATAGCAGGGTGACACCCCAATGTTTCTATATATCAGTAACCTTGTTATGAGCTAAGGGGGCTCAGTCTGAAGGTCAGTTAGGGGGAGATTTGGGGTGAGTGCTTATTTGTACCCAGGGTACCCCTGGAACTATAGCAGGGTGACTGTTACCCCAATGTTTCTATATATCTGTTACCTTGTTATGAGCTAAGGGGCCCAGTCTAAAGGTCAGTTAGGGGGAGATTTGGGGTGAGTGCTTATTTGTACCCTGGGTACCCCTGGAACTATAGCAGGGTGACTGTTACCCCAATGTTTCTATATATCTGTAACCTTGTTATGAACTAAGGGGGCCCAGCCTGAAGGCCAGTTAGGGGGAGATTTGGGGTGAGTGCTTATTTGTACCCTGGGTACCCCTGGAACTATAACAGGGTGACTGTTACCTCAATGTTTCTATATATCTGTAACCTTGTTATGAGCTAAGGGGGCCCAGCCTGAAGGCCATTTAGGGGGAGATTTGGGGTGAGTGATTATTTGTACCCTGGGTACCCCTGGAACTATAGCAGGGTGACTGTTATCTCAATGTTTCTATATATTTGTAACCTTGTTATGAGCTAAGGGGGCCCAGTCTGAAGGTCAGTTAGGGGGAGATTTGGGGTGAGGGCTTATTTGTACCCTGGGTACCCCTGGAACTATAACAGGGTGACACCCCAATGTTTCTATATATCTGTAACCTTGTTATGAGCTAAGGGGGCTCAGTCTGAAGGTCAGTTAGGGGGAGATTTGGGGTGAGGGCTTATTTGTACCCTGGGTACCCCTGGAACTATAACAGGGTGACACCCCAATGTTTCTATATATCTGTAACCTTGTTATGAGCTAAGGGGGCTCAGTCTGAAGGTCAGTTAGGGGGAGATTTGGGGTGAGTGCTTATTTGTGCCCTGGGTACCCCTGGAACTATAGCAGGGTGACACCCCAATGTTTCTATATATCTGTAACCTTGTTATGAGCTAAGGGGGCCCAGTCTGAAGGTCAGTTAGGGGGAGATTTGGGGTGAGTGCTTATTTGTGCCCTGGGTACCCCTGGAACTATAGCAGGGTGACACCCCAATGTTTCTATATATCTGTAACCTTGTTATGAGCTAAGGGGGCCCAGTCTGAAGGTCAGTTAGGGGGAGATTTGGGGTGAGTGCTTATTTGTACCCTGGGTACCACTGGAACTATAGCAGGGTGACTGTTACCTCGATGTTGGCATAACTGAAAACCACTGCTGTGCACATATGCAGAAATATATTACCAGCTACATAAAAAAACACAGATAGACTTGTGAGACTCATTCTCATCTTGTGACTGATCAGCCTGTCTCATGACTTGTGCTTATTGACACTGGGGGACCCTGAAGTTAATGGCACCCTGAATATGGGTTCTCTCCGCGTGCTATGTCAATAGGTGCAGCACATACAGAAATGCGACGAGTGTAATTTTGATGCAATTCCGAATGCAACTGTGCCGAGTGTAGAGCTCAGCTTGTATGTGTCAGTGGTAGAGAAGCAAATGCTCCCTGAAGTGCAATGGCACTGACTAGCCACTCACTAGCCACTCACTAGCCACTCACTAGCCACTCACTAGTCACTCACTAGCCACTCACTAGCCACTCACTTTCCACTAATGATAACAATGTGCTCCATCCCATTATGAACACAAAGGCACTGCAGTAGTAAAATCCTCTTTTGCAGTGATTTGTAAAGGCATTTTACGAGCTCTAATAATCACTGGGCTGTACCATCAATAAGCCTACACCCTAGTGTAGCAAGGCCTCTGCGCATTCTTTTCCCACTCATAAATATGTCACAGATTGTATCTCCAAAGAGACAGACTCCCATGCTGGGTTATCACGGATCATAGAGTCCAGCTCCATAGTAAAATTAAAAATGTGAAAAATGCTGGTCTCCCCTTAACGGTAGAGTGGTGTCTTCCCTTAAAGATTCACAGAGCTGAGTGTGCGTCTCCCCTGGTTATACTGTGCTTCTTATTCAAATCAGTGCTTGGTTACTAGGGAAATTTGGACCCTAGCAACCAGATTTCTAAAATTGCAAACTGGAGGGTTGTTCACCTTCAAACAGCTGGTGGTTTTCAGATAGATCGCTAGATATAATGACTTTTTCCAATCACTTATTTTCTATGTGTCACTGTTTTTCTAATATTGAAGTGTCATTTTTCACCTTCTAAAGCAGCTCTGGGAGAGGGGGTCGCCGACCCTGTAAACTGTTCTAAATTTATACATTTAGTGGATCCATTTCTTATCTTTGTCCCTGCTGAGCAGAATCGCTGAGTTTCATTACAGGCAGCTGTTAGAATTGATACAATAGTTGTTAATACTCCAGAGATACTGCTGAGAAATGGATCAACTAATTGTATCAACTAAATATAATCTAAATGTAAAATTGTAACAGTTCAGAGTCTGCACCTGAATCACTGAGTTGTCAGACTCAAACACCAGAGACACCAACATTCAACTTTACACTTAAATTCTGGAAAAATGGTATAAAATAAATAATGGAAAGTAAATGAAAAAAAAAGTGTTTATTTTTTGGGAATAATCTGAACATAACTGAAAAAGTGTTTGGAAGGTGAACAACCCCTTTAACACAACCTTTTTAAAGGAACAGTTCAGTGTAAAAATAAAAACTGGGTAAATAGATAGGCTGTGCAAAATAAAAAATGTATCTAATATAGTTAGTTAGGCAAAAATGTAATGTATAAAGGCTGGAGTGACTGGATGTGTAACATAATAACCAGAACACTACTTCCTGCTTTTCAGCTCTCTAACTCTGAGTTAGTCAGTGACTATAAGGGGGGCCACATGGGACATAACTGTTCAGTGAGTTTGTAATTGATCCTCAGCATTCAGCTCAGATTCAAAAGCAACAGATTTGACCCATGTGGCACCCCCTCAAGTCTCTAATTGGTTACTGACTGGTAACCAATCAGTGGGAAGCAAGAGAGCTGGTAGTGTTCTGGCTATTATGTTACACATCCAGTCACTCCAACCTTTATACATTACATTTTTGCCTAACTAACTATATTAGATACGTTTTTTATTTTGCACAGCCTGTCTATTTACCCAGTTTTCATACTGAACAATTCCTTTAATGCCTGAAGTGTGGATTGCGACTTGTGAAACAGCTAATTGTGCCTCCTTATTATAAGTTTCACTTTGCCATTAATCACCGGATTGTTTAGTAGATGATCTGGACCCAAAAAGTATTGGTTCAGGTTGACCATGTCCTCTGAAATAAAGCAAGGGCTCCCCCTGTGGCCACATATAGGAAAACACGCTCTATCCATGAGCTGATCTGGAATCAGTGTTACACTATTTACCTTATGTACTTTAATTGACTATTTTTTTTGTCTTCACACACACCAGTCTGCCTCCCCCCCGTGACTAACTCTTCTGACTCATTCAATGTTGAGAATCCCATGACTCTGAGCAGTTGTTTTCCCCCAAACCCCCCCCCCCAAACAACCGACAATTCTCACTTCCCCCTCCGTGTGCAGTAATTTTGTGTATCTATATGGCTACCAGTCTCACGAATACACCTTTATCTCAAAGCCCAGCTTAAATAACTTGTAGGCAGAGACAGTGAGGAAAAAGTGGTCATCACAAAGCCCCCCTGTTCTAAAAGAGAAACTGTAATTTGTCTATGTGGCCACACGATGGCGCATTGTGGCAATGTATTATAGACAAGGGGGCCCAGTGTAACCCGGCCCTATTATTCCCTGTTATTCGCGCTGTTAATGGATAAGTAAAACTTTGAAGGATACATAAACTTTAAAACAGGGGTGTCCAACCTTTTGGCTTCCCTGGGCCACATTGGAAAAATAAAAATTGTCTGGGGCCACACATTAAATATACAAACACTTATGATTTGTAAAAGTAAAGAAAAGAACTACAATACCAGTTGGATAACCGGCTGGAGCTATACACTGGAATACACTGGAATATGGGACACCTGGATATTAAATAGACTTATCATTATATTATTGTGACGATTCCTCGGGAACTGAGCGTTTTCAAGCTGGGCCACATTCATATCCATCCTGGGCAACATGTGACCCTCGGGACGCAGGTTGGACACCCCTGCTTTAAAATAAGTGAATGTAAAATTGACGAGGGGGCTATTCTAAGAAATTCTGCAATGTACATTCATTATTTATTTTCTTTTGATTCAAAGATATTAAAGGGATACTGTCATGGGAAAAAAAAAATTCAAAATGAATCAGTTAATAGTGCTGCCCCAGCAGAATTCTGCACTGAAATCCATTTCTCAAAAGAGCAAACAGATTTTTGTATATTCAATTTTGAATTCTGACATTGGGATAGACATTTTGTCAATTTCCCAGCTTCCCCTGGTCATGTGACTTGTGCCTGCACTTTAGGAGAGAAATGCTTTCTGGCAGGCTGCTGTTTTTCCTTGTCAATGTAACTGAATGTGTCTCAGTGGGACCTGGATTTTACTATTGAGTGTTGTTCTTAGATCTACCAGGCACCTGTTATCTTGTGTTAGGGAGCTGCTATCTGGTTACCTTCCCATTGTTCTGTTGTTTGGCTGCTGGGGGGGAGGGGAGGGAGGGGGGTGATATCACTCCAACTTGCAGTACAGCAGTAAAGAGTGAGTTATCAGAGCACAAGTCACATGACTTGGGGCAGCTGGGACATTGACAAAATGTCTAGCCCCATGTCAGATTTCAAAATTGAATATAAAAAAATCTGTTTGCTCTTTTGAGAAATAGATTTCAGTGCAGAATTCTGCTGGAGCAGCACTATTAATTTGGAAAATGACAGTATCCCTTTAAGGGATACACATAGTGTTAATATGAATGGATTTTGTTACAACAGCACCACCTGCTGGTCAGTTTCCCACCAGTCTGACCACCAAGTAGTCAAGGAAGTTGTCAGGAGAAAGAAAGAGGCTGATGTTCTTCTGCTTAGGAAACAAATTAGAAACCTTTCTCACATCTTTCCTAAGCAGAAGAACATCAGCCTCTTTCTTTCTCCTGACAACTTCCTTGACTACTTGGTGGTCAGACTGGTGGGAAACTGACCAGCAGGTGGCGCTGTTGTAATAAAATTCATTCATATTAACAGCACATGTATCCCTTAATATCTTGGAATTAAAAGAAAATAAATAATGAATGTAAATTGCAAAAGTTCTTAGAATAGCCCCCTCATCAATTTTACAAATTTTACATTCACTTATTTTAAAGGTTTACATATCCTTTAAAGAGTGGAAATACTGCCTTAAGTTGGCCATAGACACAAAGATAAAGTCATACAAATTTAATCCCCTGTTGTAAAATATAAAATATTCCATGACCTGTATAAAAGCACTCGGCCTTCAGCCTCATGATTTTATATGGTCATGAAACTCCTCGGTAACTTATAATATCCTTATATTTTACAAGAGGGGGTACTTTATTCACTATATATTTAGGGGCAGATGTATTAAGGGTCGAATATCGAGGGTTAATTAACCCTCGATATTCGACTAGGAACTAAAATCCTTCGACTTCGAATATCGAAGTCAAAGGATTTAGCGCAAATGCTGCGATCGAACGATCGAAGGATTATTCCTTCGATCGAACGATTAAATCCTTCGAATCGAACGATTCGAAGGATTTTAATACAACGATCGAAGGAATATCCTTCGATCAAAAAAACTTAGGTAAGCCTATGGGGACCTTCCCCATAGGCTAACATTGACTTCGGTAGCTTTTAGCTGCCGAAGTAGGGGGTCGAAGTTTTTTTTAAAGAGGCAGTACTTCGACTATCGAATGGTCAAATAGTCGAACGATTTTTAGTTCGAATCGTTCGATTCGTAGTGGTAGTCGAAGGTCGAAGTAGCCCATTCGATGGTCGAAGTAGCCCAAAAAACACTTCGAAATTCGAAGTTTTTTTACTTCGAATCCTTCACTCGAGCTTCATGAATCGGCCCCTTACTGTCCCATGCCTGGCCATTGTTGAGCTACACCTAAGCATCCCTCCCAGTGTACAGTGGAAGATCGCCAGGCGGCCCATTTGGGTTTTTCCATGATAAATGACATTATTGAGATCTTTGACACCATTATGGAGACCCTTGTTCTCATCCTGTTTGAGAGAATAATTCAAGCGGAACCCCCCTTTGAAGGAAGGTTAATTGGCTACTGATGTGTGAATGCGATAGGAACTAGAGTGTAAGCTCCACTGGTTAAATGACAAATAAATTGAGCCTACATGAAAACGTTTTATGAATGTGTATGGGAAAGTTGGGTTTTCTTTTGTTTCATTATACGGGTGGAGTTACTCTTTCATTTAACCCCATGTGTCCAATGCATTCCTCGCCCCCTGCACATGGCATTGTGATTTAGCCTCTTTACTTCTTTGGAGTAAGATCTAATTCCCTGTACTGGTGGGGCCCTTAGGCACGAGAATCCAGTTGCAGTGCAACTCCATGCAAAACTAGCTCATGCATATGCACTCACATACGCTTACTGATCCACCTGCTCTGCTGTGTGCACCCCACTTTCCCCCATAAGGTTTTTTGCTGCTGTAAGTGTTCCCCCTTATTCTATACAGGCACTAGTTGGCCAATATAGCCCTGTCTTTATTTAAAACTATAGCTTGGCCTTGGTTTTTGGGGACCTTTGTTCCTTTAGGTGCATACTAGTAGGTTAACTGACTGATCATCCGTGTGTGATGATGGAATTAGATTGTAAGCTCCATTGTAGCAGGCGCTGATGGGAACGATTAACTGTCTCATGAGATTGCTGATGGAGCCTCGGTTACTAATCCGACAGGGGCAAGTGTTGGAGCCCTAAGGGGTGGAAATTTGTGCCCCTTACTACTCAACCATGGAGCACTTGCAGCCATGGGATTTGCACCTTGTGCTAGAATAAAAGACTGTTGCAGGGGGTGGCACTTTTGGTTGCAAAGCAGCATTTCCGGGGCAGAAACACCTTGCTTTGCACCCCCTGCCTTGCACTTAAAGGATAAGTAAACCTATAAAATAAGTGAATGTAAAATTGATGAGGGGGCTATTCTAAGCTTTTCGGCATTTACATTAATTATGTATTTAGTTTTTATTCCAAGATATTAAGAGATACATGTACTGTTAATATGAATGAATTTTGTTACAACTGCGCCACCTGCTGGTCAGTTTCCCACCAGTCTGACCACCAAGTAGTCAAGGAAGTTGTCAGGAGAAAGAAAGAGGCTGCTCTGATGTTCTTCTGCTTAGGAAAAGAATTAGAAACCTTTCTCACATCTTTCCTAAGCAGAAGAACATCACAGCAGCCTCTTTCTTTCTCCTGACAACTTCCTTGACTACTAGGTGGTCAGACTGGTGGGAAACTGACCAGCAGGTGGCGCTGTTGTAACAAAATTCATTCATATTAACAGCACATGTATCCCTTAATATAAAATATAAAAACAAATAAATAGTGAATGTAAATGACAAAAGTGCTTAGAATAGACCCTCATCAATTTCACATTCACTTATTTTAAAGGTTTACTTATCCTTTAATAAATGAGCCCTATGGTATTACAAGAAGAATAATACGACTCCTGTCATTGCAGGGAGTGTGTATTTATCTGCATGGTTGATTGTCTAGATTAGTTGCCCACAGCATTCCCTAAACATATAACAAAGTGTTAAAGCGTGCTCTGGCAATGGCGGGGAGCTTAGGAATGGCTGGCTGCGATGCATATGGCTCTGTGGCTGTCTGCCTGTATTTGTGGGCCTCTTATGTTACTATTTGTCTGCGAGTGAGGTTGGGGGGGGTAGTGTCCCCACCCAGAGAGTGACTCACTCCATGCCACATTGCTTAGCTGTGAGTCAGACCCAAATGTGCCAGTTTTAGCAAAGCACTTTCCTCTGCCCAATAAATCTGCAAGGGAAGCGGTGGGGGGATGGCGGCATTCCCCTTGCGTTGGCATTGCAGAAAGGTGTGGCGCTAGTCCAACGGGCATGACAGACACTTAATAGTAAAGTGCTGATAGGTGTGACCCTCCAGAACGTTGCCCCCTAATCCTCTCTGCAACAGACATTGCTCTGCAGGCCACACTGCAGAAAGAAGGAAGTCATTCCTAGATATGGGTGACAGTTTTTCAGAAAATGCATGTGGGGTGGGGGAGTCCCGGGTGGGAAACAATGATGTGTAGTGATCTACTGACGCTCTTGTGGTCTCCCGCTTACAACGACTTCCTGACTTCTCACCACAGTCTGCTGCCGTCACTTAGTAACCAGACATACACTTCAACAACAGCCACCCGAACTGTCACATCAGGGTGACATTTGTCTTGTTGTGAATCCAAGGGTGTCTCTATGGAAGTAGAATGTGCACTTATAGCACCTGTTACTGACTTACTGGCCCCGCTAATCTACTAGACGCTAATCAACCTATGCTTTCCATATCAGCAAGGATAGCTGAACTGCGCCCACAGCATGCTCATATAGATTACGGGAAAGGAAGTCCAAAGCTCACTGGCTCTTGCAAGGAAAAAATAGGTTCATCGGAAGGAATGTGTTCTAAATGTCTTGGCTCAAGTACAAAATACACCCACAAGACACCCAGCAATGGGATTCAGTGTTGGACTGGCCCACAGGGATACCAGGAAAACTCCCGGTGGGCCCACGTGTCTTTTTTCTCTATAAATAACATTGAAATGAACCATCATTTTTACCGGCCAAGTGGCAACCCTACTTCTAACCATTTGGCCTATTTCATGGTCATTCCCTATTTCTTTATGGCAACAAAGAGGCTTTATAATGGAAGAATAGAGTATAGTATGTAGAGAAGAGACACTAGGAGAATAAAGAGGTTGAGTAAGGAGAGGAGGTATAATAGTTTGGAAAGTGAGCCCTTTCTGGTCCGACACTGATGGGATTTGTAATGATGGAGGGTGGAACACTATAAGGACCTTCAGTGGTTAAGCCTTGTGCCTCTATCTTAGCTCTGGACTATTGTAATTGGGGGAAATATAGACTGAATTGATGGAATGGAACTTGGAACAGGTCCCGTATAAGTACTAATAGGGTTGACGTACAACGAAGCAGGAATACAGGTCCCCAAGATCAATTCATGTTAAACACAAGTAGACATGTCAAGAGAGAGTTGAGAATGTACAGGGCACACCCCTACAAATGGAGCCCAAATGGAATCAGTGAGGGGCATGAGGTTATCTTAGGATAGGGGGTTGGTAGGAAACAATTTAAAGTGAGGTTTAAGCAGGTAGACAAATGACTGTGGGGTAATACCTATATAACAGAGGCCATCATCCCGGTTAAAATGGTTTGGAGGTTAGGTCCTTCCATTAAATTTGTATGAGTAGGTGCTTGACTCTGGCAGTGGTCAGTGAAGAAGGTGTAGCTGGTTTAGGTTGTCTTCTTATCCCATTGGTGGTCCTGCACTAGCGATGAGGAAGCAATTGCCACTCTCCAGAGCAGCACTGCTATTGGGGTGCAAGGGCCATGGTAGAAGGGTTAAGAGGTACAAAATCAGAGTAAGGAGTAAGGGGGTTGCAGATAAGGGATGCACTGAATCCAAGATTCGGTTCAGGATTCGGCCAGGTTTCGGCCTTTTTCAGCAGGATTCGGATTCGGCCTAATCCTTCTTCCTAATACGCAAATTAGGGGCAGGGAGGGAAATCATGTGACTTTTTGTCAGAAGTAAAAAATGTTTTCCCCTTCCCACTCCTAATTTGCATATGCGATTCGGTTCGGTATTTGGCCAAATCTTTCACAAAGGATTCGGGGGTTTGGCCAAATCCAGAATAGTGGATTTGGTGCATCCCTACTGCAGATGCTCTTGACCAGAGCCAATAACCTTTTAATATAAGACACGGCTAATCATGGAGTGATCTTTATGGAGATTTAGGGGTTTTTTGTTAGAAAAGGACTTCAGGGTAAAGGTTGCCATACGCAATAAGCGGATCTTTCTCCGTTATGCCCACCAATGACAGGGCAATTTCGGGTTAATCCAAAAATTTGGCACTAGGGCCGAATGATTGGATTACAACGAAGAGAATGGGCGCAGACGGGTCGTAGGGCCTCATCAACTATCCAAATCAAACCTCCCCGATCGATATCTTGGCCAGGCTGCATACATACTAATTTATGGATTATATATGGGTGGCCTCCTCTTTTGAGCATCCTCTTTGGAAAATATGGGTCTCACCACAGGCGCTGGACAAAAAAAGGGATCCAGGGAACTTTGGTCTTGCTCATCAGCCCTCCATTAGTAGAGCAATGCTGCTGATATATAGCACCTGAAAGTGATATATGCTTTGCCACATTACACATGTATTTTGAGATGGCCATGATATAAACCAAGGGGTGATGAAAAACTTCCCTTTAGCAGATTTCTTTGTGACCCTCCTCACACATCTCCCCTCAAATCTCCTGACCCATGATAGTCTTGGTGCATGTTTGTATCAATCACAGTTCACCTCTCAGATACCTTAGTAGGAACAACAGGAGCACAATGACCAGGAAATATTTTACTATTGCTTTTTGTTTATTCAGAGAAATGTTTACAGTTGTGAGAAAATACCCACCAATTATCAGCTAGAGGCTCAGGAGTTCTTCTGACAGGTAGCGTCTACCCTGTTATTACTTTCCTCTGGATTAAAATGTCGGGATTAAGACTGACGCCATTCAGAGGTGTTTCCATCTCTGCCATTATAAGCGAGTGGTTTGAATAGGTATGAGTCACTGCAACCTGAGATTCACTGGGTGGATTTTTTTTTCCCACAGGCTTATTAAGATTTCTAAACACCATCAATTAGACAAAAGCCCAGCCTGATGTAGCTGGAAACCCAACTGTATATTAGAGAAAATAAAAATGGTCATTGTGACATTGGAGCCAAGTTGCTTGGAGATGAAATGTAAGTTCATCTGTCCCTGTGTGGCCTGATTGAACGTGTACTTTGTTACGGTGGCCATACACGGTAGACTTAAGATGTTGATTCAGCCCCTTTCAGATCAAGTCGTTATCTTATCTGCCCATGTATGGACCCTTCCTGATTGGCAGACCTATTGGCGGGGCCCATAAGTCAGACGATAAGCTGCAGAATCGGTTCAGAAGGAGTGTTTATGAGATCATACGCTGACATCAAACTCTACAGGTCTGCACTCATGGATAACTACCAATTTTTGGGTGCACCAAAAAATTATAGACCACTTTGTTGGTTGAGGGTTCCAAGAGTGAAGTTGTAGTAATTCATAGCTTTAGATTGTCCTAGTATTAGTGATGCCAAAGAGGTAAACTTGTAGGGATGATAAGTTAGTACTAAAGCAGAGTAGAGTCTACACGTTACAATATTGATCTTTCCCACAACCATTGGTCGTTCGTTTTCTCTACTAATGTTAAGAGCTGAATCGGTAGATATGCAGGAAGAAACAAAAGAATTTTGCTGATGTTCAGGAGCTTGATGAAAAAATGTCCATCCTGACTGGTCAACCAGATGACCCATGTTCAAGTCTTTTGGCAATATCGCTCGCCTCGTCTCCCACCACACACGCACCGAATATTGTACGAAATGAATCAGTGCATGTATTTCCGCCTTAAAGGACCAGTAACATCAAAAAAAATTAAAAAAAATTTGTAGTATACATTGAAAAAAAAACACCAAGACAAATTAAACTTTAAAATCCAAAAGCCTTTATTAAGAAAGAACTTACTGAAACTCAGATTGCGCTCCTCTTCAGAAAGTGAACGGGCGATCCATTGTGCGGCTCTCGATTTCTCCTCCCTGCCTTCCTTATAGGAGATAGCCAGGGAGGAGAAATTGAGCGCCGCATGATGGATCATCGCCGTGTTGCCTTTTCTGAAGAGGAGCAGAAGCGGAGTTTCGGTAAGTTATTTTTAATAAAGGCTTTGCAATTTTAAAGTTTAATTTGTCTTGGTGTTTTTTTTTTCTATGTATACTAACGATTTTTTTAATTTTTTTTTTTAAATTTTTTGATGTTACTGGTCCTTTAAGTGTACTTACCATTTCTGCCCCCAAAATGAATATTAGTATACCCCTAACATCACAATACTATTGACTATGATATTGTTTTATTATTACTATAGTAATATTATGATATTGTCTTATTATTGTCTTTGGCGTTGCCTCTTTGGGCCTTGACTGATGGGAGAGATTTGTTGCCCGTGATAAAAATGCACGACTGTGGGCAACAAATCTCTCAAAATTGTCGATGGTAAAACCCAACGCATTCCTTTGTTTTTTTGAAGTCGTCCGAAGTTGCCTCTGGAGGAAAGTTCGGGCAACTTTGTAATGAGTAGGTTTTACCATCAGCAATTTCAGTTACTTCCAGTGGAGAAACATTATAGGGAGATTTGTAGTAGTGCATTTTTATCTTGGGTCACAAATCTCCCCGTTGTCCATCACCGATACTTGACTTACACCTAGGAGTCTCTCTTACACCAGACTTTTTCTTGCCCCAGAATCCCACCACTATTCCCCCTCTTCCATGAGCAGAGATCAAGCTAACATAGCTTCCACCACCTTTGTACATACAACTTCTGTTGACATCCTTGTACCAATCGGCACTTACCCACTGCCAGCGGGTGCCTTACCTACATGTGAACGTGCAACGCCTCCTCAAATCCAGAACCAGCCTTTAGCTAAGGATGTAGACGGAACAGTAATTGACAAGGAAACATCAGCTGGGCCCTTAGGCTTGAGCAGGGGCCTGTCATGGGATGATGGATGTAGCCCAACCACAGCTGGAGAGCCACTTATTGTGCATCCCTGATCCCTGAGGCTAATTTGTGGCCCTGTGAAACTGATTTGTTCCCCTGGGAGCTGGGGCTGAAAGGCTTGTTGCACAAGTGCTTGTGGGCACATCTTTACACACTTTGATCATTACTTGAAATGAATGCACCACCTGACTCTGGGACATTAAGAAGATTCATTCTGGAATCACGGAATCCTCCATTCCTGCATCTTCTACATGTACTTTCCTTTAAGAGCACTCAGCAATGAAAGTGACCACAGTGGTGCATTCCTTCTCCAACAAAATATTTCCTATGTTTTCACCAGTTCTCCAGGCAAGAGTGAGGGGAATAATAGTAAATATAGCTTCGGCCAATCAAAGGGCCACACAAGGAGACCAGCAGAGGATGGATTAGGCGCTTATACTCACTTCTGGCGGAGAAAAGAGTAAAG
The DNA here is from genome assembly GCF_017654675.1 of Xenopus laevis. NCBI lineage: Eukaryota > Metazoa > Chordata > Amphibia > Anura > Pipidae > Xenopus > Xenopus laevis. The sequence continues at coordinate 125,985,843 of NC_054376.1, forward strand.
AAAACATCCACCAAAAGCCAACGTAGTCAGGAAAGCTGACATCAAGGTTTCTCTCTATTACTAGGCCAGGGATGGGATTTCGCAGGTGGGAATATGGGGGTGTTGGGCTTGTTGGCTTTGCTGCTCAGTGACTGGTGTCCTAAATATTCCTGCAAACGGCAGAGTAGGGCTACAGTATTCTACCCAGGGGCGTAACTACAGAGGAAGCAGACCCTGTAGCTGCAGGGGGTCCAGGAACTGTAGGGACCCCCCTAATTAATAAGCAATTTCAACACACATTGGTAAAACAGGACAACCTCTCGATATGTTGGGGCCCTAAAATGAATCTGATGTGGGACCCAGTAATATCTACTTACACCACTGACGCTACCATAGGATACCATAGACTTTTCATTCAGCTTGTGAGGGACTGTTTTCCAGCCTGAGCTGGATATGGTTCTGTATGTTGGTGTTATGAAAATTCTATGGGGTAACTGTCTTTTCAGGGAAGAGCATATTTTCTTATAAAAGTGCCACATCAGTGCTAGAAACCACTTACACCAAAATGACAGGTATTGTATTAGGAGCCGTTCATGTTCACAGTCACCTGTGCAGTGTTCTGTTTTTTCTGGGAGAACGATTACTGCTTCCCTTCACTTCCTTTTGGCCAAACAACGGGAATTCTCAGGACCAATAATCATCAATCAGATGGTCGGGCACGGTGACATAAAGTGACTTGTTAGATAGACTCTATAGTACTGATCCTGAGCAACTATGTTACTATGAATGTTACACCATGACCGGTCAGATAGATAATACTGTACTGAATCTGAACAACTATGTTACTATGAATATTACATCCTGGCAGGTTAGATAGGCTTTACCGACTGAACCTGAACAACTATGTTGCTATGAATGTTACACGCTAGCAGGTCTGATAGAGAATACTGTACTGAATCTGAACAACTATGTTACTATGAATGTTACACCATGACCGGTCAGATAGATAATACTGTACTGAATCTGAACTATGTTACTATGAATATTACATCCTGGCAGGTTAGATAGGCTTTACAGACTGAACCTGAACAACTACTGTATGTTGCTATGAATGTTACACACTAGCAGGTCAGATAGAGAATACTGTATTCAATCTGAACAACTATGTTACTATGAATCTTACATCATGTCAGGTCAGATAGATATTACAGTACTGAACCTCAACAACTCTGTTACTATTAATGTTACACAATGGGAAGTTAGATAGGTGTTGCAAACTGAACCTCAACAACTATGTTACTATGAATACTACACCCTGGCAGGTTAGATAGGCTTAAAGACTGAACCTGATCAACTATGTTGCTATGAATTTTACACACTGGCAGGTCAGATAAACAATATTGTATTGAACCTGAACAACTATGTTACTATGAAGCTTATTCCCTGGCAGGTCAGATAGATATTACAGTACTGAACCCAAACAACTACAGTATGTTACTATGAATGTTACACCCTGGCAAGCAAGATAGACTGTAGAGTACTGAATCTGAACAACTATGTTACTATGAATGTTACATTCTGGCAGGTTAGATAGGCCTTACAGTACTGAACCTGAACAACTATGTTACTATCAATACTACACCCTGGCAGGTTAGCTAGGCCTTAAAGTACTGAACCTGAACAACTACGTTACTATTCATGCTACACCCTTGCAGGTCAGATAGAGAATACTAGAATACTGTAGTGAACCTGAAAAACTATATTACTATGAATGCTACACCCTGGTAGGTTGATAGACAGGCCGGATTGTGGCAAGGTCACAAAGACCCGGGCCTAGAGCGGCGAAATTTTATGGGCGGCATGCCACCCAACTGCATTAAGAACACAGCGTTCCTGTGCTGACCTCGTGCGCAGGGGGTGTGGACCGCGGGTGCCAGGACTGCAAGGCCTCAGACATAAATCCGGCCCTGTTGATAGACTTTACAGTACTGAACAGGAACAACTATGTTACTATAAATGCTACACTCTCACTATTTGAGAGATGAATCTGCTGTAGGCTGATTTCTGTGTTTACTTGTTGGATGGCATAGTTTTGGTTGCTGGGTTAATCCCCTCCCCTGTTGGTTGACAGCTCTGATCCTATCAGTACAATGTGATGCTCCCCCACCAGTGTCTGGGCGTAGAAATGAGATATATAAAGAATGCAGAGAATGTAACTATGCCATAACTTACAGCAAAAATATGTAATGCACAAAATATTCAATATCAGAGCATAATAATGTTTAATTGGCAGTGTACTCTAGGTAAAGAAACAGTATAATTGTGTCCTTTAGAATGCTGTAAAAATGCTGATAAACGGGACACGACACAAGATTTACTAAATGACATGCAACAATGAAGTCATGGAATGCAGGGAGTGCCAAAAGCAAAGTTATCATTAAGGTTCCCACTGACGCACAGGGAACGACATTTCTTATAATGTCCCTGATAGGCCTGGATGTGATTGGCTGCTTTCTAAAGGTGGTCATACACAATAAGATCCGCTGATCTGGCGAGGTCACCAAGCGAGTAGATCTCACCAACGACAGGGCGATATTGGAATACAACCAAGAGACTGGGCGCGGTCAGGTTGTAGGACCGCATCAACTAGCCAATGTGGTCATTGAGGAGACCTGTCAGAAGCCCACATACAGATCAGCTCAGGGCCAGATTTCACAAAGTGGTGGCCCGAGGTCGCATGGTCCCAGTGCCGGCCGATCACACGCCCCCCTGAGGCCTTGCCACAAATCCGGGCCTGGATAAGATGACTAAACAGTCAGCATCTTTAATCTGCCCGAGTATGGTAACTTTAAGCCTCCAGTCATAAATCTAGCAATCTCCCCCTAAAGTCGGCTAGAAAGAGGCAACTCTTTGCCCCTAAGAAGAAGACCACATCTACATCCCAATATTGTCCAATAACAGCCGTCCTCAGTATTGGTATCTTATTGTGCCCCGATGGTTGAGAAGGTTATAGTTTTGGTCATAGGTCAATGGCGCATTGGCAATTAGTCAGTCGCACCAAGTTGTGATATAATTGGGCACTTGGGCAGGGAGGGAGCCACAGAAAACTCTTGTTGGGCCCCATCTGGCCCATTAGCCCAGGACTGGGTCAAGGCTCCAGTACGCCCAAGGCAAATTGCCTTGGGATCTAAGAGGTAGTGGGTCATTAAACATCATACACACTATGGCGGAGCACTTAGGCCAGTCTTCCACTAGGCCAAACAAATGACTCAAGTCATGTCATGTCCAATGTTCAGATGTAAACTTAGCAAGTCAGGGGGAAGTAGGTCCTTGTCTCATAGGGTGGGACCCTACTCTGGTTGCACTCAGTCAACCGCTGTCACCCAGACTTCCCTACATGCACAGAGATCTCTAGGCATAAGGAGAAATTGGGTGTAACCCTGTTACGTGTGAACTGGTGTAGGCCAAACCCTCTATTGGGAATCTAGGAGAGCCATGAATATCCTGTAAATTATATCCTTATAAACAGTGCTTAGTGATGTCATCGGTTCTGTCACATGACTCACTGAAATGTGTGTATTATAATAAATAAAGTACCCCCTGTTGCAAAATATGAGGATATTAGAAGTCACCTCAGAGTTCCATGACCATTTTATGCCGCCCTAGGCTCAGGCCTTTGTGGCCTTCGCACAAATCCAGCCCTGTCTACAGGAAGATGGGGTTCCTTACCTCTTTGATGTTGTGCGGAGTTGCCTTCCAAATGCAGTAATGGTAGAGTTAAAGCTGTTTTCAGCTTAAACCTCCAGGGCTAGGGCTTGAGCATGCTCAGTTTGCTCCTCTCCCCCTCCCTGCTGTAATCTGAGCCCAGAGCTATGAGTGAACAGGGAGAGGCTCAGGTAGGAAGTGATGTCACACCAAGCTAATATGGCAGCTGCTATCCTAAACAAACATAGAGCTTCCAGAGTTGTTTACTCAGGTATGATTTAACATTCCACAGAATAAATATAGTGTTATAGCTTGCACTACTGTGGCTAATCTACTGGCAATAAACTTCGGTAGCTTTCCTTCTCCTTGAAGTCAGCAAAATGAACTTTAGCAAATGAACCTTAAATGATGGCTTCAGATGGGGTTTTTTTTGTTTTTTTTTTGCCTTCCTCTGGATCAACTGGCAGTTAGGCAGGTTAAAAAAAAAAAGGTTGAACTTGATGGACGTGTGTCTTTTTTCAACCTTACTTACTTTGATGGAGAGTCTTCCCCTTTAACAGTATTTTTTAGGAGCAGTAGCGCAACGGTGCTAATGATGGAAGCAAAGAGTTAATGAAGAGAGTTTTGCCCAGAATCCGGGGGTGAGATGTAGAACTACGAGAGAGAGCGCGGTTACAGTTAAGGGGGTGGGGCCGAGTCAAAATCATTGCTTGTTTATTCTCCGTTTCCGTGTCACTTTCTCACAATCTTCCAGTTGCCCGGCAACCAAACACTGACACAACAGTCAGCACAGTGTGAGGGCATGTGATTGTGCACTTCCTCCTGTGTGTGCGACTCACTAACACTTGTAGCCAGTCTGGTACAGATACACATCCCAGGGCTGCCATCAGAAATCACAGGGGCCCCTAACCCCTATACCCTCCCACAGGGGGAACCAAACAATTCTCCCCTGGGCATCCTAAAAAACAACTACAATGGGGCTCAAATGAAAAATAATACCCTAATGTGCTCTAGACACCCCCGTATAGGGTTGCCACCTTTTCTGGACAAAAATACCAACCTTTCTATATATTTATCTTTATTCCCTATTAATAACATTGGGATCACAGACCTTCCTATATATTTATCTTTATTCCCTATTAATAACATTGGGATCACTGACCTTCCTATATATTTATCTTTATTCCTATTAATAACATTGGGATCACTGACCTTCCTATATATTTATCTTTATTCCCTATTAATAACATTGGGATCACTGACCTTCCTATATATTTATCTTTATTCCCTATTAATAACATTGGGATCACTGGCCTTCCTATATATTTATCTTTATTCCCTATTAATAACATTGGGATCACTGACCTTCCTATATATTTATCTTTATTCCCTATTAATAACATTGGGATCACTGACCTTCCTATATATTTATCTTTATTCCCTATTAATAACATTGGGATCACTGACCTTCCTATATATTTATCTTTATTCCCTATTAATAACATTGGGAACATATCACTGACCTTCCTATATATTTATCTTTATTCCCTATTAATAACATTGGGATCAACCATCATTTTTACCGGCCAGGTGGCAACCTTACCCCCAACTGCAACTCCACTCAAACCTAAAATGAAGTAAGCTTTAATAATCTGCACCCCCCCCCCCCATGGAATAATGTAACGTACAAGTGTTTGGGAGAGAACAGCAGTGTAACCTGCTCATACTGACATATACTATAGGCATCCGCACAGGCAACCGAGGGTTAATTACATCTCCTACGGATATAAGGGATTCCCGCTCGCCCCCCTTGTGTTTTCCCTGTCTGAGCTTTGTTTTGCTGTTGCCATGGTGAGACTGATTGTGATGTCATTGGGGCGGGAGGCGGTTCTGTCCTATGCTACTGTTTGGATCGTTGTCTGTATACAATATCACAGATACCATAATGACTCTAATATACAGGCTGAGCCCAATCGGAAGGATGCTGTGCTGATACTGGATAGAGAGTCCTGCCCTGCAGAGCTTACACTCTAATATACAGAGGGGCACAGATAAAATACAGGGTGATGGAACCATTGGTAGAAGGGAATCCTGCCCTGCAGAGCTTACAATCTAATATACAGAGGTACACAATTACAATACAGGGAGAGGGAACCATTGCAGGAAGGTAATCCTGTCCTGCAGAGCTTACAGTCTAATATACAGAGGGACACAGATATGATACAGGGAGAGGGAGCCAATGCAATAAGGGAATCCTGTCCTGCAGAGCTTACACTCTAATATGCAGAGGGACACAGATGCAATACAAGAAGAGGAAACCATTACAAAAAGGGGATCCTGCCCTGCAGAGCTTACACTCTAATATACAGAGGGGCACAGATATAATACAGGGGGAGGGAACCATTGGTAGAAGGGGATTCTGTCCTGCAGAGCTTACAATCTAATATACAGAGGTACAGAGATAAATTACAGGGAGAAGGAACCATTGCAAGAAGGGAATCCTGCACTGCAGAACTTGCACTCTAATATACAGAGAGACACAATTACAATACAGGGAGAGGGAACCATGGCAAGAAGGTAATCCTGTCCTGCAGAGCTTACAGTCTGATATACAAAGGGACACAGATATGATACAGGGAGAGGGAGCCAATGCAATAAGGGAATCCTGCCCTGCAGAGCTTACACTCAGAGGCACACCTATTACCATGACATTTCCCTGGTCGGTTGATAATATATGTGTGGCCCCTCCTTAGCCTCGGGGCTAAATATTGTTCCCAAACAAGCGCAGGCAAGACGAGCCCATCGGGAGTGCCCTCCTATTCCAGTGAGTACAGTAAGTGGCCCCTCCTCCGGTGTGTAATGACAGGAGGGAGGATGACGTGGGGCCTGGGTTATATAGGGATTTCCCCATGTCTGGCCTGTCAGTGAGTTTGGTGGGAGCTGGTCCTGCTGGGTCGGTACCTGCTGCTCCTACATGTGGCTGCTTATTGGCCTGGGCCCCGCATGGTGGAACTGGGGACACATCCCCCCCTTACTGGATTACTTGCTGCCTATACTGGATCCTACGTATAAAGGGTAAGTTCCCCTCTGTCCCCTCACTCTGCTTCCCCCAGGCCTCTGCATTAGCTGCTCCTTTGGCTGGATCATTATTTCAGGGTGCAACTTTGATTTGTTGGTGTAATTCAGCCAGACCTGCAACCCTAACAATAGCCTGATGGTCCCAAACCTGCAGAACCCCCAGTCCCTTTAACCATTGATGGCCGGGGTGGCTGTGAGACCCTCTGCTGAGAACATTTCTCTTCTGAGCCCCCATAACATACTGAGACTTGGGGTACATGCTTTTTAACCATATCATGGCGCCGCTATGTGGCCCTTGAGCTTAAAGGGGAACTATCGGGAAAATTAAAAATTAATATAAGCTTCATAATACTGAAATAAGAAACTTTCTAATTACAATTAATTGAACATTCTGCATTGTTTCTGAAATAATCAAGTTTATCTTCACTATTCCTCTCTCAGCATCTGTTTCTCATCATTCTCTCTTCATGCAGCAGTTGGGTGTCAGATATTCACTGACAGTTACATCCAATATTTCTTATAGGGGGGCTCCTTTTGCCTAGAGATGTATTAGAGGTCACTCTATTAAACTCACCAGACATCATGTCTCTCTACATGCAGAATTTGTGCAAAGGGACGTTATTTTGTTAGATGAATGATCCAATATATCTTATGGGGGGGGGTCCCTTTCCTAGCAGATGTATCAGAGCTCACTCAAATAACTGATTCCATTACAAACAAAATCTAACAAAATAACTGCCCTTTGCACAAATCCTGCATGTAGAGAGACATGATGTCTGGTGAGTTTAATAGAGTGAGCTCTAATACATCTTCTAGGCAAAAGGAGCTCCCCTATAAGATATATTGGATCTAACTGTCAATGAATGAATCCAACTGCTGCATGAAGACAGAATGAAGAGAAACAGAATGAAGAGAAACAGATGCTGAGAGAAAGAAGTGAAACTTGATTATTTCAGAAATATTTCAGAATTTTTAATTGATTGTATTTAAAAAGTTTCTTATTTCAGTATGATGAAGCTTATATTACATTTTCATTTTCGCAATAGTTCCCCTTTAAGGCTGGTGGAACCACTGTCGCCCTGTTGTGTCTCTGCCCTGTTCCTTCTGTGTTGCCCCTTTCTGCTGCTGTGTTGGAACTAAAACTCATGGACCCCCAATGGTAATATTATTTAGTGCCCCCCAAACCTTGCCATCGATAAAAAGGAGACGTGAGTTGACCTTAAATGCTTTGGGCTGTGAGTACGTTAGGCGCCACTTTAATTACAGCCCTCGCACTGGGTGGCGCTCCTCCTGCTGCCGCTCCCAGGATTTAGGGGATGGGGCCCAGTCATTTATATTTGGGCAGAACTTGTGTTAATGGCCGTTTAATCGTTGTGCTGAGATGGGAATGCGGGGGTGAGGAACAAGCGATTGTGTTGGGCATATTCAGTAACAACCACAGTTTGGGGTTTGTTTGTATGCGCCAGGGAGGTCCAGCGGCCCCGTCTTAAATTCTTTAATGGCCGCCCTCTGGGCATCAATATGTTCTATATTCTATTGCAGCTTATAGTCAAGATAGAGCTGGGGTGCACCCGGCAGAACCCCAATGTGTGGTTGAGAGACTGGGTGCAAGTCTTTTGGGAGATGGAAGGGGATTCCAGAGAAGGAATATATAGATATGGATATGAGTGAGCAGATCATTAAAGGGGAACTATTGTGAAAATGGAAATTTAAAATAAGCTTCATCATACTGAAACTTTCTAAATACAATCAAATAAACATTCTGCATTGTTTCTGAAATAATCAAGTTTATCTTCACTATCCCTCTCTCAGCATCTGTTTCTCTTCATTCTCTCTTCATGCAGCAGTTGGGTGTCAGATATTCACTGACAGTTAGATCCAATATATCTTATAGGGGGGCTCCTTTTGCCTAGAAGATGTATTAGAGCTCACTCTATTAAACTCACCAGACATCATGTCTCTCTACATGCAGAATTTGTGCAAAAGGCAGTTATTTTGTTAGATTTTGTTTGTACTGGAATCATTTAATAGAGTGAGCTCTAATACATCTGCTAGGAAAGGAGCCCCCTATAAGATATATTGGATCTAACTGTCAATGAATATCTGACACCCAACTGCTGAATGAAGACAGAATGAAGAGAAACAGATGCTGAGAGAGGGATAGTGAAGATAAACTTGATAATTTCAGAAACAATGCAGAATATTTAATTGATTGTATTCAGCAAGTTTCTTACTTCAGTATGAGGAAGGTTATATAAAATCTATATTTTCTGAATAGTTCCCCTTTAATAGAGGAGGGGTTGGTGGGGCGGGTACCAGTGTAGAGTGGCATAGAAGTATTACTGATGAACCCACAACTGACCTTCAGCCTCCCCCCCCACTCTGGGAGCCCCTGGAGAGAGTCAGTGGCCCACGTGTGCCAGGCATGGAGTCTCTATGATCTTTACTTGCCCAGTCTGGAGGGAAAAGCACATGTTGTTCTGCAGGGAGGCCATAACCTCTCCTCTTTATTGCCTCTGTCTGCATTCTTGCCCCAAGCACCTGCTCGTCTGTTGGGAGGAAAAAAAGCAGCTTTGTTTAGTCTCAGCCCTGCCCTACGGGACATACTTAGGTACAAGCCACAGCCAGACACACATATAAGTGCAGGGCAAGGATTAGCCAACAGCAGGAGAGGCTTGGCATAGATACCAGCCAGCAACCTCCCTATTACAACTGTCACTTCAGAATGGCAGCTGGACTCGCTAGGAGAACCCCAAGCAGTGGCTGGAAAGGCCCAGGGTGAAGGTCGGTTTGGGTGAAGGAGATCAAACTGATACTCAATACTCAGTTATATTTGTGCCAGGGTACAGCTCAAGATTGCTCTGATTGGATCATCTCATCCTCAGACTCTCCGGCTGTATAAGTTAATACTATAGGTACACAGGGGGCAGGGCAGTTAATACTATAGGTACATAGGGGCAGTTAATACTACAGGTATATAGGGGCCAGTTAATACTATAGGTATATAGGGGCAGTTAATACTATAGGTACATAGACGCAGTTAATACTATAGGTACATAGGGGCAGTTAATACTATAGGTATATAGGGGGCAGTTAATAGGTATATAGGGGAAGTTAATACTATAGGTATATAGGGGCCAGTTAATACTATAGGTATATAGGGGCAGTTAATACTATAGGTACATAGGGGCCAGTTAATACTATAGGTATATAGGGGCAGTTAATACTATAGGTATATAGGGGGCAGTTAATAGGTATAAAGGGGAAGTTAATACTATAGGTATATAGGGGCCAGTTAATACTATAGGTATATAGGGGAAGTTAATACTATTGGTATATAGGGACAGTTAGTACTATAGGTATATAGGGGCCAGTTAATACTATAGGTATATAGGGGGCAGTTAATAGGTATATAGGGGAAGTTAATACTATAGGTATATAGGGACAGTTAATACTATAGGTATATAGGGACAGTAAATACTATAGGTATATAGGGGAAGTTAATACTATAGGTATATAGGGGCCAGTTAATACTATAGGTATATAGGGGCAGTTAATACAATAGGTATATAGGGGGGAATTTAATAGGTATATAGGGGAAGTTAATACTATAGGTATATAGGGGCCAGTTAATACTATAGGTATATAGGGGAAGTTAATACTATAGGTATATAGGAGCAGTTAATACTATAGGTATATAGGGGCATTTAATACTATAGGTATATAGGGGGGAGTTAGAGCCCCATTAAAGCCCCAGTACACAGTTGCAGGAGAGGAACACAGTGATTTGGTAGGATCTGCCTCCTCGGGGCACATGTGCTCATGGGAAATATTACTGCTGGGCCCCCTCTCCCTGGAGTAAGAAGAGGACACAGTGCTGATCCATATGGCACCTGCCTGTTGGGGGGAGAGGTTCTGGTATGTTCCTGGGTGGGTCCCTGAGGCCCCTGGGTCTGTAAGGACTGTGTCTTGTTTCTGCAGCCACAGAGCTTAGTGGCTCCTCTTTCTCATGTCGGCCGAGTCACAGAGACACAGATTATCTGGCCCGTGTTGCCATTGCTGGGCAAGTGAGGAGTGTGAGGAGAGCAGTGGTTTAGGCCTCTGTCAGTCTCTTATTTCTCCCCCTGCATTTCTTGTGCATTAATGGACGTCTGTCCTAGTGGCCTCCACTTCCCTCTGCTCCAAGTGTCTATACGGAACGGCACATTTACTTCCCTGCTCCTTGACTGCTCCACTCTCGCCTTGTTTTCCTGATGCGACTGTAGACTTTTCCCTGCTTGTATGTTTGGCCTGTTTTCTGTTACTGGTGGGTTTAGCCTGTTCCGTTCACCTGGTGTGTTTTGGCCTGTTTGTTCTTTCTCATGTACCTGTGAACTGTTTTTTGCTTCTAATTTATCTGTGGCCTATTTTCTGCTCCTAGAGTGTATTTGGACTGCTTCACGCTCCTAACATGCCATTGGCCTGTTTCTGCTGTGTCCTGGCCTGTTTCATGCTCTTGGGGTGTGATTGGCCTGTTTTCTGCTGTGACTGTATATGTGGCCTGTTTCCTACTCCTAGTTGGACTGTGTCAGCACCTGTAGCAGCAGCAGTTAACAGGCTAGTGGTGTAATAGGAAGTAAGATGTGGAATCTGGACATGCCCACATAGGAGAGCACATGTTAATTGTGTTCAATCTTGTGTAACTTGGTGCAGTCACATTACACTAGTGTGTCTTTGTCCTGTTTCCTGCACCTAGTATTTATTTGGCCTGTTTCCTGCTCCTAGTATGTCTTTGGCCTGTTTCCTGGTCCTATTATGCCTTTGGCCTGCTTCTAGTATGTCTTTGGCCTGTTTCCTGCTCCTAGTATGTCTTTGGCCCGTTTCCTGCTCCTAGTATTTCTTTGGCCTGTTTCCTGCTCCTAGTATGTCTTTTGCCCGTTTCCTGCTCCTAGTATGTCTTTGGCCTGTTTCCTGCTCCTAGTATGTCTTTGGCCTGTTTCCTGCTCCTAGTATGTCTTTGGCCTGTTTCCTGCTCCTAGTATGTCTTTTGCCCGTTTCCTGCTCCTAGTATGTCTTTGGCCTGTTTCCTGCTCCTATTATGCCTTTGGCCTGCTTCTAGTATGTCTTTGGCCTGTTTCCTGCTCCTAGTATGTCTTTGGCCTGTTTCCTGTTCCTAGTATGTCTTTGGCCTGTTTCCTGCTCCTATTATGTCTTTGGCCCGTTTCCTGCTCCTAGTATGTCTTTGGCCTGTTTCCTGCTCCTAGTATGTCTTTGGCCTGTTTCCTGCTCCTAGTATGTCTTTGGCCTGTTTCCTGCTCCTAGTATGTCTTTGGCCTGTTTCCTGCTCCTAGTATGTCTTTGGCCCGTTTCCTGCTCCTAGTATGTCTTTGGTCTGTTTCCTGCTCCTATTATGTCTTTGGCCCGTTTCCTGCTCCTAGTATGTCTTTGGCCCGTTTCCTGCTCCTAGTATGTCTTTGGCCTGTTTCCTGCTCCTAGTATGTCTTTGGCCTGTTTCCTGCTCCTAGTATGTCTTTGGCCTGTTTCCTGCTCCTAGTATGTCTTTGGCCTGTTTCCTGCTCCTAGTATGTCTTTTGCCCATTTCCTGCTCCTAGTATGTCTTTGGCCTGTTTGCTGCTCCTAGTATGCCTTTGGCCTGCTTCTAGTATGTCTTTGGCCTGTTTCCTGCTCCTAGTATGTCTTTGGACTGTTTCCTGCTCCTATTATGTCTTTGGCCTGTTTCCAGCTCCTAGTATGTCTTTGGCCTGTTTCCTGCTCCTAGTATGTCTTTGGCCTGTTTCCTGCTCCTATTATGTCTTTGGCCTGTTTCCTGCTCCTAGTATGTTTTTGGCCTGTTTCCTGTTCCTAGTATGTCTTTGGCCTGTTTCCTGCTCCTAGTATGTCTTTGGCCTGTTTCCTGCTCCTAGTATGTCTTTGGCCTGTTTCCTGCTCCTATTATGCCTTTGGCCTGCTTCTAGTATGTCTTTGGCCTGTTTCCTGCTCCTGGTATGTCTTTGGCCTGTTTCCTGCTCCTAGTATGTCTTTGGCCTGTTTCCTGCTCCTAGTATGTCTTTGGCCTGTTTCCTGCTCCTAGTATGTCTTTTGCCCGTTTCCTGCTCCTAGTATGTCTTTGGCCTGTTTCCTGCTCCTATTATGCCTTTGGCCTGCTTCTAGTATGTCTTTGGCCTGTTTCCTGCTCCTAGTATGTCTTTGGCCTGTTTCCTGTTCCTAGTATGTCTTTGGCCTGTTTCCTGCTCCTATTATGTCTTTGGCCCGTTTCCTGCTCCTAGTATGTCTTTGGCCTGTTTCCTGCTCCTAGTATGTCTTTGGCCTGTTTCCTGCTCCTAGTATGTCTTTGGCCTGTTTCCTGCTCCTAGTATGTCTTTGGCCTGTTTCCTGCTCCTAGTATGTCTTTGGCCCGTTTCCTGCTCCTAGTATGTCTTTGGCCTGTTTCCTGCTCCTATTATGTCTTTGGCCCGTTTCCTGCTCCTAGTATGTCTTTGGCCTGTTTCCTGTTCCTAGTATGTCTTTGGCCTGTTTCCTGCTCCTAGTATGTCTTTGGCCTGTTTCCTGCTCCTAGTATGTCTTTGGCCTGTTTCCTGCTCCTAGTATGTCTTTGGCCTGTTTCCTGCTCCTAGTATGTCTTTTGCCCGTTTCCTGCTCCTAGTATGTCTTTGGCCTGTTTGCTGCTCCTAGTATGCCTTTGGCCTGCTTCTAGTATGTCTTTGGTCTGTTTCCTGCTCCTAGTATGTCTTTGGACTGTTTCCTGCTCCTATTATGTCTTTGGCCTGTTTCCAGCTCCTAGTATGTCTTTGGCCTGTTTCCTGCTCCTAGTATGTCTTTGGCCTGTTTCCTGCTCCTATTATGTCTTTGGCCTGTTTCCTGCTCCTAGTATGTCTTTGGCCTGTTTCCTGTTCCTAGTATGTCTTTGGCCTGTTTCCTGCTCCTAGTATGTCTTTGGCCTGTTTCCTGCTCCTAGTATGTCTTTGGCCTGTTTCCTGCTCCTATTATGCCTTTGGCCTGCTTCTAGTATGTCTTTGGCCTGTTTCCTGCTCCTAGTATGTCTTTGGCCTGTTTCCTGCTCCTAGTATGTCTTTGGCCTGTTTCCTGCTCCTAGTATGTCTTTGGCCTGTTTCCTGCTCCTAGTATGTCTTTGGCCTGTTTCCTGCTCCTAGTATGTCTTTGGCCTGTTCCTGCTCCTAGTATGTCTTTGGCCTGTTTCCTGCTCCTAGTATGTCTTTGGCCTGTTTCCTGCTCCTAGTATGTCTTTGGCCTGTTTCCTGCTCCTAGTATGTCTTTGGCCTGTTTCCTGCTCCTAGTATGTCCTTTGGCTGTTTCCTGCTCCTAGTATGTCTTTTGCCCATTTCCTGCTCCTAGTATGTCTTTGGCCTGTTTGCTGCTCCTAGTATGCCTTTGGCCTGCTTCTAGTATGTCTTTGGCCTGTTTCCTGCTCCTAGTATGTCTTTGGCCTGTTTCCTGCTCCTAGTATGTCTTTGGCCTGTTTCCTGCTCCTATTATGTCTTTGGCCTGTTTCAGCTCCTAGTATGTCTTTGGCCTGTTTCCTGCTCCTAGTATGTCTTTGGCCTGTTTCCTGCTTCCTATTATGTCTTTGGCCTGTTTCCTGCTCCTAGTATGTCTTTGGCCTGTTTCCTGCTCCTAGTATGTCTTTGGCCTGTTTCCTGCTCCTAGTATGTCTTTGGCCTGTTTCCTGCTCCTAGTATGTCTTTGGCCTGTTTCCTGCTCCTAGTATGTCTTTGGCCTGTTTCCTGCTCCTATTATGCCTTTGGCCTGCTTCTAGTATGTCTTTGGCCTGTTTCCTGCTCCTAGTATGTCTTTGGCCTGTTTCCTGCTCCTAGTATGTCTTTGGCCTGCTCCTAGTATTTCTTTGGCCTGTTTCCTGCTCCTATTATGCCTTTGGCCTGCTCCTAGTATGTCTTTGGCCTGTTTCCTGCTCCTAGTATGTCTTTGGCCTGTTTCCTGCTCCTAGTATGTCTTTGGCCTGTTTCCTGCTCCTAGTATGTCTTTGGCCTGTTTCCTGTTCCTAGTATGTCTTTGGCCTGTTTCCTGCTCCTAGTATGTCTTTGGCCTGTTTCCTGCTCCTAGTATGTCTTTGGCCTGTTTCCTGCTCCTATTATGCCTTTGGCCTGCTTCTAGTATGTCTTTGGCCTGTTTCCTGCTCCTAGTATGTCTTTGGCCTGTTTCCTGCTCCTAGTATGTCTTTGGCCTGTTTCCTGCTCCTAGTATGTCTTTGGCCTGTTTCCTGCTCCTAGTATGTCTTTGGCCTGTTTCCTGCTCCTAGTATGTCTTTGGCCTGTTTCCTGCTCCTAGTATGTCTTTTGCCCATTTCCTGCTCCTAGTATGTCTTTTGCCCATTTCCTGCTCCTAGTATGTCTTTGGCCTGTTTGCTGCTCCTAGTATGCCTTTGGCCTGCTTCTAGTATGTCTTTGGCCTGTTTCCTGCTCCTAGTATGTCTTTGGCCTGTTTCCTGCTCCTAGTATGTCTTTGGCCTGTTTCCTGCTCCTAGTATGTCTTTTGCCCATTTCCTGCTCCTAGTATGTCTTTGGCCTGTTTGCTGCTCCTAGTATGCCTTTGGCCTGCTTCTAGTATGTCTTTGGCCTGTTTCCTGCTCCTAGGATGTCTTTGGCCTGTTTCCTGCTCCTAGTATGTCTTTGGCCTGTTTCCTGCTCCTATTATGTCTTTGGCCTGTTTCCAGCTCCTAGTATGTCTTTGGCCTGTTTCCTGCTCCTAGTATGTCTTTGGCCTGTTTCCTGCTCCTATTATGTCTTTGGCCTGTTTACTGCTCCTAGTATGTCTTTGGCCTGTTTCCTGCTCCTAGTATGTCTTTGGCCTGTTTCCTGTTCCTAGTATGTCTTTGGCCTGTTTCCTGCTCCTAGTATGTCTTTGGCCTGTTTCCTGCTCCTAGTATGTCTTTGGCCTGTTTCCTGCTCCTATTATGCCTTTGGCCTGCTTCTAGTATGTCTTTGGCCTGTTTCCTGCTCCTAGTATGTCTTTGGCCTGTTTCCTGCTCCTAGTATGTCTTTGGCCTGCTCCTAGTATTTCTTTGGCCTGTTTCCTGCTCCTATTATGCCTTTGGCCTGCTCCTAGTATGTCTTTGGCCTGTTTCCTGCTCCTAGTATGTCTTTGGCCTGTTTCCAGCTCCTAGTATGTCTTTGGCCTGTTTCCTGCTCCTAGTATTCCATGATTCCATGTTATTGAACTACAGCTCCCAGCATCCCCTGAGACTGTGTGCTTGTTAGAGGATGCTGGATGTTGTAGTAAAGGGATTAGCAGGAGGGTGTAGCTTGGACAGCCTTAATATATGATCTTACTGCCCCCCATCTCACCTTACTATACACACTGTCCCACTGTTAACGCCGTTAATTGAGGTTTAGTTTCCCCTTTCCTGCCTTTTGTCTGAGCCTTCTCTTCTTTGCTCTCACCCCATTCCTCATTACAACCCGCAGGTCATGTCTTACTCTCACCTGCCCAAAGATCCGAAAAACTTCCTGGGACCGGTGCCCCTTCTTGCCGCTGACAGCGGGGGATTCCTGGAGATGGGATTTTATTTTTTGCAGCCAATAAATCACATTGCCAGGGATTTCCAACTGTCGGCTGCCTGGTCAGCGCTGCACCTTTCCCCCCCCGGCCAGCAGATCTGCACAGCGGGAGCCAATCAGGAGCCAGAGACCAGCAACGTGTGGGGTACATGCATAGAGTATATGGGGGCTTCCTCTGTTATAAATACTCTGGAACATAGAGCCAAACTTTTTTAAAGGGGAAGTGCAACTATTTAGGAACACAGTCTATACTTCACCTTCTTCACTAACCCTCAGTTACAGTTCCTTCTCCTGACACCAGCTTACCTGACTATACGTACAGTCCTACAGTTATCATGGGGCCCCTACAAGGCATAGGGCCCAGGAAAGTATCTAGAATTCGCATTTCCCAGTCGATAGCCCTGGGAGAAGTTTCTCTCCTTACAGGAGATTTTATGCTGCCAAGTTCCAGAATGAAACTCAGCTTCCTGCATATAAACCCCTAGTGTGTATGGGAGCCCCGGGCGGAGAAGAATAAAGTCATGCATCACAATTACATGGAACTTTCCATGAGGATTCGCATGTGATTGGAATGATGCTCCGGATTCCCAAGCTCCTCTGAGACGTTCCTGAGCGGCCCAGGGCTTAGCTGTATTGTGAGCACTGTCACTCTCGCACCTGTTCACAGTGGCTAAGTTCCGCCCCTCTCTGGCGCACCCTTCACTTTGGCCACTCCCACTGGATTAATGTCGCCGACTGGCTCCACCTCCTGTACCTACTGGGCTGATAATCAGTTGTTATGTCTTCCCCTGGCTCAGTTCAGCAGGACAGGAGTTGCAGCCGAGTATCTGCCAACCGACCCCTAGTGCTGGGGGGCCCACCCCACTTTCCTCCCATCTCACTACAGTCTATGTCCAAATTGCCTGAGAATAAAGGATAAAAAAATGGAAGTTGTGCTGTTTGTTTACTGTATATTTGTCATGTGCCCTGTCAAAGACCCGGTTTGCCCCTTATTAAAGGATAAGTTAACCTTCAAAATAAGTGAATGTAAAATTGATGATTGTGCTATTCTAAGCACTTTTGTAATTTACATTCATTATTTATTTCCTTTTGATTCCAAGATATTAAGGGATACATGTACTGTTAATATGAATGAATTTTGTTACAACAGCGCCACCTGCTGGTCAGTTTCCCCACCAGTCTGACCACCAAGTAGTCAAGGAAGTTGTCAGGAGAAAGAAAGAGACTGCTCTGATGTTCTTCTGTTTAGGAAAAGAATTAGAAACATTTCTCACATCTTTCCTAAGCAGAAGAACATCAGCCTCTTTCTTTCTCCTGACAACTTCCTTGACTACTTGCTGGTCAGACTGGTGGGAAACGGACCAGCAGGTGGCGCTGTTGTAACAAAATTCATTCCTATTAACAGCACATGTATCCCTTAATAAATAAACAAAATAAATAATGAATGTACATTGCAAAATTTCTAAGAACAGCACAATCATCCATTTAACATTCACTTATTTTACAGGTTTACATATCCTTTAAAGGGGAAGTTAAACTGTAAGTCTGTTGCACTTGTTTGCAGTCGAAAATTACTTTTCACAATGTTATTGGCTTTGTCAGACTTGCCTTTTAAGGCCTCCTGGTCCCTCCATGAAATATTCATCTCCGGTGCCAAGTGGTTAAATCATGGCGGTTGGGTTTGTTATTCTGAATGACTCAGGTCCAGTCTCCCAAGGTCGGAAAGTTTTGATTTCCTGTTTAGATGCTGATGAGTAATGGAACAAGTCTTGCCAACAGTCTCTGTAACTTGCCACTCAATAATAGGCGCCACGCCTCGCTATTTCTGGGACAAAGAGGGGCAGTGTGGCACGGGCCAATGAGTCACCGGTGATTCCCATTGGAGGAGTAGCTGGTGAGTCATTGGTAAGTGCCCCTGGGGGGTGAGGCCACAGGAAATGGAAGAAAGTGGCAATAGCTGGAGGGGAAAGAAGGTGGCGTGGGAAGAGATGAGAAGGGAAAAAAAAAAAGATATTGGGAGAGGACCTGCCGGACCAAATTGTCTCACCTCTGTGTCTCCATTAGCTGAGCAGGGAAGGACATCTTGTCAAGGGTTCTTCACCAACCACACTGCACAGCCCCCTGCCCAGGCCTTAGGCCTAAATCCAAATACTCAACCAGGTCAGATGTGGTCCGGTACATGGGTGGCCATGTTGAGCAGATATCCCAACCATGGAACAAGATTACCCCAGGGACGCTGCCGGGAGATACTAAGCCAGTCAGAAGAGGGCTGCAAATAGGTCCAATGACTTTGGTACTCAATTAATAAGGCCCTTTGGGGGCAGCACTTGTACTAAGCAGGAACACTTTATCCAACGTGCAGCCCATTGGTTGATATTAAGATGTAACTTCCAGCTTTCACCATAAGACAAAAGACCAGTGTTCTTCAAACGCATCTCAAGACAGAGGTTGACCAGTTGTACAGATAACAGTCCTGCTCCATTCCCTGTAACCCCTAAAACCCACCCTGTAGGATCCAATCCATAATGAGTATCTTGCCACCACTTACAAACCCCAGAATGAAGGAAACATTAGGGTAGAGTAGCATTTACCAGAACATAATAAAACCACCAACTAGAACTAGAGCACTTTTCACCTGGACACAACTATTATTGCCTTGCAGGGGGCACCATACACCTGCCCGGAGGAAACAAAATAAAGGAGCTGCCCATGTGGGTGCAGAGTCTCCTGGCAATCCCCGCAATATACAGTATGTCTAGAGCAGGTGTCCCCAACCTTTTTTACCCATGAGCCACATTCAAAAATAAAAAAAGTTGGGGAAAAACACAGGCATGCAAAAACTTCCTGGGTGCCAAATAAGGGCTGTAATTGGCTATTTGGTGGTCCCTATGTGGACCAGCAGCCTACAGGAGACTCTGTTTGGCAGTACACCTGTCTTTTATGCAACCAAAACTTGCCTCCAAACCTGGAATTCAAAAATAAGCACCTGCTTTGAGGCCACTGGGAGCAACATCCAAGGGGTTGGAGATTAACGTGTTACTCGCAAGCTATTGGTTGGGGATCACTGGTCTAGAGCAATGTCTTCCTAAACTGTGCCCCAACCCCAGGGAACTTGGAGCAGTAGTAGCAGGTCTTGGCCTGAATGCCAGTTGGGGTATGTTTATTTGTGCCCTGGGTACCCCTGGAACTATAGCAGGGTGACGGTTACCCCAATGTTTCTATATATCTGTAACCTTGTTATGAGCTAAGGGGGCCCAGTCTGAAGGTCAGTTAGGGGGAGATGTTGGGGTGAGTTTATTTGTACCCTGGGTACCCCTGGAACTATAGCAGGGTGACTGTTACCCCAATGTTTCTATATATCTGTAACCTTGTTATGAGCTAAGGGGGCCCAGTCTGAAGGCCAGTTAGAGGGAGATTTGGGGTGAGTGCTTATTTGTACCCTGGGTACCCCTGGAACTATAGCAGGGTGACTGTTACCCCAATGTTTCTATATATCTGTAACCTTGTTATGAGCTAAGGGGGCCCAGTCTGAAGGTCAGTTAGGGGGAGATTTGGGGTGAATGCTTATTTGTACCCTGGGTACCCCTGGAACTATAGCAGGGTGACTGTTACCCCAATGTTTCTATATATCTGTAACCTTGTTATGAGCTAAGGGGGCCCAGTCTGAAGGCCAGTTAGGGGGAGATTTGGGGTGAGTGCTTATTTGTGCCCTGGGTACCCCTGGAACTATAGCAGGGTGACGGTTACCCCAATGTTTCTATATATCTGTAACCTTGTTATGAGCTAAGGGGGCCCAGTCTGAAGGTCAGTTAGGGGGAGATGTTGGGGTGAGTTTATTTGTGCCCTGGGTACCCCTGGAACTATAGCAGGGTGACTGTTACCCTTGAACAGCTAAGAGTTGGAAGTCCCGTCACCCCCCCAATAAAAATAAAAACACAAATTCTCATTAAAATGTTGTTTGTTTTATCTCCATTAAGAAACAACTGTGACAGATGGATCAATAAATAAAAACAGATGAGCTCAGTCATTCTGTATATATCTCTATACATATCCGATTCCTCCCCCCACAGAACAGAGAATGGTATTTTCTAGTGAGAGACATTCAGATCATAAATGGGATTTCAAAAACCTTCATTTAAACAATGGAAAGACAAGAGGGGTCAGTGGGTTTGGGGGGGTAAGATGTGAGAGGAAATAAATGGGGGGCACATGTAGAATTAGTCGGGGGGGGGGAGACAACGTGACACTGAAAGCGGCATCTTCCTGAGTTATATTTCCAGTGTAGACATTGGAACATGATACACTTATGGGGGGGGTGAGGTATAAAGCTGAATTTGACCCCCACCTTATCTGGAACACTTCATTGAATGCAGAGACCACCACTGCAGCAGCCCCCGTCGCTTTTCTTCCATAGAGTTTTTGCTTTTTTTTACTATTTTTTTGTTTCCTTTTTCGTAATATACATTTATATATTAAGTATATATTAATATACAATATTTATACACAGCGATCCAGCCACTGGCGCGGTTGGTCAGGCCGGGGGCGAAGACTCGCGAGCCCACACCCCCAGTTCTTGGTCACATGACGGCCGCTCGTAATACTGCTTGGGGATCCGCATCTGTTGGAAACGCCATGCAGTCGCCATCTTGTATCCCGAGGACGGGGCAGCATTTGGGAATGATTGCGGTCGGCGCCAAGTGAAATCAAATCACATTAGAAAGAATACAAAAGAATAAGTTAATTACGAGATTAATCCTTCAGAAATAAATAAGCAGTCCGCACCGTGCGGGGCCCATAGCCGTTCCCCCAATTCCGTCCAACTGATCAGGCGCATAAAGAGGAGGGTCTGCCCAAGGCAGAGGGAGGGGAAATTTAAAAAAAAAAAATCCATAATAATATAAATAAATACGTTATTAAAAGCCAGGCTCCTTGCAGGGAATCTTCAGTGGGAACCATCACGGCTCCCGCCACCAACTGGAAGTCCATTAAATTTTCCGGGGGACAACCGACTTTGAGGCCCCTCTGGAAGAGAATCTTGTTTATAAAAGGGGGACGAGTTCTCGCTCTCCCCCTCTCTCAGGCTTCCCAATCCTTCGTTCCTCTGTTGGCATCAGCCAAACCGCTCCCGCACCAACAGCATCAGCTTCTTCTTCCCTTTGTACGTCTGCTTCAAGTTGTCCAAGAACTGAGAGAACTGGCGGTGGCCATCGGGTGCCAGCAGGAAGGTGTCGCGGGCTTTGGCCAGGAACTCTATGAACTCGCCGTAGTGCCGCGGGCTAATGTGGGTGAGGCGAGAGTGCGTGGTGCTGATATAAGCCCCGACTGCCGCCTCCAGCAGCTGACAGAGAGGAGGCTTATCCGCCCGCCCCCCTGAGCCCCTTCCTCGGCCTCCACTAGAAGAGGACAAGGCCTGTGCCAGTCCAGGGGGTGCCAGGCTACAGCGGCGTATGATGTCAGAGAGAACAGGGGCACACTGCACACTTTTGATGACTAGAGGTACCACAGAGCTTAACTCCGCCTTGCCCAAAGAGTGCGCTAAGGAGCACGCCCACAGAACATCACTGACGGCCGGGTGAGTGTCTTGGCTAAATCCGATGCGGAGGTTGGACAGAGCCAGGGTGGCAAGAGTAAATGCCCGCAGTGGGAGGCCTCGGTGCTCCATGTATCGCGCCACAGTAAAGAGGTGAGAGTGGGCTCCGGGGCCCGAGCTGGCACTGTCCAATACGATCTGATAAGCCGCCTCAAAAGAGGTGTGGTCTTTCTCACAGAGGGTGAGGGCAGGTAGGGCACAGCTCTGGGGGTCCTTCATGGCGCACTGCAAAGCCAGGGCCCGGGCGCACGAGCACAGCTCCTCACGTTGCCGGGGGTCCGGACTGAAGCGCAAGAGAGTGGCGGGGGATGTGCAGGTGACAGCAACGATGGTCGTAGCCTCGATGGGGGTGAAGAGGGCGTACCAGTTCTGCATGATGCTGATCAGAGCCTGGGCACCTAGAGAAAATAATAATGTCAGTGTGGAACAAAAGGCAAATTCAGCCTGATCCCACAGCACCCCCTGCTGGTCAGAGATATTACTGCGGCCACTTACCAATCTCCGTAGCACAAGACACCAACCATCGCACCATCTCCCGGCGACGCCACGTCAGGGTGGTCAGAGTCATCCTCATCACCTGATACAAAATAAAAAAAAAACAGGCTTGATATTAACAGCAGAACATACCTGCGTTTCCATGGTTACAGATGCCAAGTAGTGTTGTATGACTGGCACAGGCTGCTGGGTAATGAGCGTCCACCACTAATAAAACAAAACAGAATAACACTGGTTCTCACCTGCAGTCCCAGCTCCAGAGAGATATTTAGGAGGGTGGTGTCCGGAGACGCGTTTGGGGGGGTCGCAGTCTTGCAGGCGTCTTGGGCCAACTTGAAAAGCAGCGCCGGGGAGTGAATGTGCTGCTGGATGGAGGCCAGGACGGTGTGAAGCCACTTGGGGTCCCCTGAATATACGAAAAAAGGAAAATATTACATCAGCACTGGGTCTCCCACTTGCCTGCTGAAGACATATCTAGGCCTCCTGCCATAAAGCAAGACAGGGCTGCTGCATATGAAAGCCAAAACACTATCACAGAGACTTTACTCCACCTACTTTACAAAATAACAGGCCCTGTTTCCATGTACACACCTTTATTTTGACAACAGCATCCCTTTAGGGAATAAAGCAGTTATGAAGCTTAGGGTTATGCATGGGCAGGCCCCTGAGGGCCACAGAGTAAAATGCCAAAGGAACAGAAGCGAAAGTGGCCCTGGCACAAAAACAGCGTCCCCCCAAATACAGTCACTTTGGACCTTCACAAAAAGATGCATCATATGCTTAGGAGAAGACTTGAGCCCCTCTACCTACCCTTGGCGGTGGTCAGCATGGCAGACGCAAGCTCACACTGGCGAGTCTCCAGATGTCCCAGGATGAACCAGCGAGGGAAGCGACTGGTTAACATGGAGTCCAGAGGCAGAATATCGGAGCCATGGGGTGGGAGGATAGACTCCAGGACAGGGAGCCTGAAAGGAGAGACAAAGGGTAAGAAAGGCTCTCGGGCAGGAGAACTTCATTCCAGAAGTACAACAACCTCCACAGCAGTCTACTCACCTCATGGCTCTCAGTGCTATCCGATAGGCCAAGTCTGCGTCATGTGGGAGGAGAGTGGTGAAAAGGAAGCGGGCAAAGGTGTGCATGGGAACGCTCTCGCGGTAGATCACCTCCCCGAAGCCGCTGTAGGGACCACCTTGGGAAAAGAAGCAAAATAGGATGAGGTGGGACCCAAGAGAGAAGATGGCTATACAGGCTCTAGGGAGGGAATTGGTCATTTTGGACCTAATAAAGGTTGTGTTTATCTGCCCAAGGACAATCATGGCTACCTGTAGCTCATTAACTACTACACCCATAAGACCATGTGAGCACTGCAGGCACTTACCTTCCAGGAGAAGAATGGACTGTTTCCTCAGCACTTGGATCAGTCTCTCTGCCATGTCCAACGTGCCCAAGAGGCCAATAATCTGCTCCTCGCTCCTCACCAGCTTGTCCTGGGCATACAGACCCTCGGGCATCGCCCGTTGCTGCCCCAGGCCCATAAGAGCCACTTCCAGTGCCAGACACAAGTAGGACTCTCCGTTGGCGGTGGCACCAGGTAAGGGCACTTGCTGATACATCACTTTCCTCTGCTCTCCACCAATATCTACAAGGGAAGAAAGGAGAATTAGTGTGAGCAAAGGAATGGGTTACCCATCAACTCCCTTCTACAGGGGAATCCAACATGGCTCCAGTCCCTGGATCAACAATGTCCTACATAAATATTACCAGTTGCTTAAACCATCAGCCAACCCTTTTTTTTTTACAATTATCTGCCCCTGGGAGACAAGTCCACAGCTGCTTTATATTTACCTGGGTAAAGAGACAGTCCCTCATCCTCAGGCAGACTGGCTTCCAGGAACGTCCGGCAGAGACATCCAATGGGGTCCAACGGGTGCCCCACCCAGCCTTCCAGGTTAGTTAGAGACGTGCTTCCCTTCAGCTGCAGTTCTGCAACAACCGGACAGACACAATTAGATTAACTCACATTCGATAGATCCCAGTCCCTCCTCTCTAGCGCCCCCTCTAACCTCCCCAACCCTCCTCTCTAGCGCCCCCTTGCCTCCTCAACCCTCTTCTCTAGCGCCCCCTTGCCTCACCTACCCTTCTCTCTAGCGCCCCCTTGCCTCCCCAACCTCTCTCTTTAGCCTCCTTTAACCTCCCCAACCCTCCTCTCTAGCGCCCCCTTGCCTCCCCAACCCTGTGTAACTATTTGTAGCTCCCCTACATGAGCACAATTAATCACTTCTTACCTTTCCTTTGCTGCTTCACACTCTCAAGCTGGTGCTGGCGCTGCAGCCTCATGGTGTTGACAATACAGACAGCCAGTCTGAGCGCTTGTTGTGGGTAACCATGAGACCGCAGGGCATCCACACGGGCACAAGCCACCGGGAAATGATCTCCCAACCACAGGGGGCGGCCTTGGGGGTCATAGGAGAGCATATCTGCGCTGCTCTTTACTCCACTGCTGGGGGCACCTGTCTCGCCACTCAGCACTCGCTGAAGGTGCGGGTCTGTCCAGTGAAGCTCCCCGGCTTTCAAGGCCCGTGCGAATACAGTCTGACGTGGAACAGGAGCTGGGGGCAAAAATAAAATACATTACTATTTGTCTGTATCACCCTGCAGTGGGAGGGACAGACCCATGTCCCATAGTTCCCTCCTGTCTGTGTCACTGTATCACCCTGCAGTGGGAGGGACAGACTCATGTCCCATAGTTCCCTCCTGTCTGTGTCACTGTATCACCCTGCAGTGGGAGGGACAGACTCATGTCCCATAGTTCCCTCCTGTCTGTGTCACTGTATCACCCTGCAGTGGGAGGGACAGACTCATGTCCCATAGTTCCCTCCTGTCTGTGTCACTGTATCACCCTGCAGTGGGAGGGACAGACTCATGTCCCATAGTTCCCTCCTGTCTGTGTCACTGTATCACCCTGCAGTGGGAGGGACAGACTCATGTCCCATAGTTCCCTCCTGTCTGTGTCACTGTATCACCCTGCAGTGGGAGGGACAGACTCATGTCCCATAGTTCCCTCCTGTCTGTGTCACTGTATCACCCTGCAGTGGGAGGGACAGACTCCAAGCCACCCTGTTTTTCATACCTTGATTGGAATTGTAGCCCTGCGGTTGAGTCTGTGCCCCGGGTCCATCCAAGCTATAGTTGCCCTCCTCCAAAGGGCAGATATCCAAGGCGTTCCACCTGCGAAGAAGCTCGAGCCAGGATTCTCTTTCTTCTGCGCGACAGTGAGGGCTCAGCACCACACAAACCCACAAGGCACCTGTGATGGACAGAAGAGACTTTATAGACCAGGCGAAGTGAAACACTGTCAGTAATACAAGCCCCAAATGCCAACTACCCACTGCCTGTTAATGCATGTGGATGGCCATTAAGAATGAGGTTATGTGATTGGCCTTTAACGCGTAGGTGATGCAGTTATGGCTACAATATAGATTTAAGAAAAAAGCAAAATCAGGAGTCGCCCTTCATGTCTCACCGAGTTCATCCCATAACTGCCGGCACTTGTCCGTCATTCCCGCCCCCTGCTGCTGCCACAGAGCCAATCGCGGATCTTCCAGGAACTGCTCCGTCATCAGGATCAGCATTCGGGCCCCATTAGAATCCCTCATACGCAGCATCTCCCTCACCTGCACGGAAAGAAGCGACAGGGAAGGAATCACAGGTGTTATACCTGCAGCAATTGAAGCATGAGGGGGGGGGGATGGGGCAGAGGGGGGACCTACCTTGCTGAACATCGACTGTAACTGTTTGCTTGCCCCATAGTAACCGCCATTAGCCAGCAGCAGCTTCACCTGTTCCTGAATCTGCTCCTCATCAAGGTGCCAGCAGTTCTCATCCTCTCGTCCGGCGCCGGCAGTTGGATCTGGGGCCCCTGAGAGTAAAAAAAGTCAACTGGTTAGTTTGGCAACTCCCGTCAAAATCCAGACTAGGGTTGTCCAACCCTCGTCACCCCCGATACGAGGCCAGTAATCTCACCGTGCACCCGGTTTATCTCAGAGCCCAGCTGTAAGATCTCGTCGGCCAGTCTCTGCGCGGTGGGGAGCACCTCCGTGTGATGTTCGCTGATCAGGTATTGGACAAACTTCTGCAGTTGGTCTCGGTTCATCTGGGACAGGGTCTCCGAGATCGGGAGCCGCAGCTCCACCCCCCGCGCCCTCCGGATCCGGTGCAAGGACAGGGCCACGACGTGGGCGCAGTAGAAGATGTCCCGATTCTCGCAGCCGCAGCTGACGGAGGTGATTTTACAACGGTCGAAGCTGATGGACACTTGGTAGGTCCGCTCCGGGTCTCCAGATTCTGTGACGGATCCGCTGAGGTGGAACCCTGAATGGAAAATAGAGGGAGGGGAGAAATCAGAAATTATTTACGTAGAATTCCAGTCCAGACCCACATTCTAAAACAGATCAGAAGGAAAAGTTGCAAGATATGATGGAACTAGGGATGCACCAAATCCACGATTTTGGATTCAGCAGAACCTCCAAATCCTTCAGATTCAGGCATATGCAAATTAGGGGGGGGAAAACCATTTTTTACTTCTCAGTTTTGTGACAAAAAGTCACTAATTTGCATATGTAAATTAAGATTCGGTTCAGCTGAATCCGAATCCTGCTAAAAAAGGCCAAATCCCGAACTGAATCCCTAGATGGAACATTCCATTCATCACTGATCACTTCCTTGTCTACGGTCCGGGCAAGTGCAACAAAAAAATCCTTCCCCCGGCCGGCTTTAAAACAAAGGCCGAATTCCCTTATCTCTGATCATTGTGTGAATAAAGCGGATGATTTGGGAATCTCTTCATTATCTTGCACACGGGAAACCCTCCTTTCTTACAACACAGAGACATGGGGGGGGGAGGGGGATGGGGAGATAATAACCCGACGCCTCCCCATCTCATGTATAATTCGCGCATCTTTGCATTAAAAGATTGGACGGAGGGTATTTGAGAAAAGCTCCATTACCCATCTGTTCAGGCAAACTGACCCCCCCATTCACCGCAAACAAGACGCAGATAAGAAAAGGGAACAGCAGGGGAAGCTCTACTAGAATTTCAGCCCCCCTCCCCCAATTACCCTAAGGACACAGGTCTGGATTATTGGCTCTGCATGGGACCGACCCCCCCCAAGACTGGGAAACACTGGGGCAAAACCAATTCTAGTATTAAACAAGAGGCCGGCCTGGGTGTGGTTGTGTGGGTTGCCCTGTGGCCCGGGGGGGGGGATACAATAAAAGTCAGATAATAGGTGAGACCTTCAGCTCATGGAATCAGCCAAGCTGAACTAAAACCCAAAACACTGAGCTTTAGTAGGACACGTATCCCAGGGAAAACCTGACCATCTGCTGCCGCAGGACAGACGAGCAACGTAGCGCGAAACGCGTTGTGGCCTTTATTTATACAACTAATCAAGGGGTATATAAATATATATATATATATATCTACTGGATAAACATGCTGCTTCCACTAGGGCAACTGCATTTACTGGGGCAATTAAATCCATTAAAAAAATAAAATAAATCCCTGCCTATATCAGATTATAAATGGTCACCTTGAATCACATGACCTGCGTATTCATAAATATGAATATGGCCAACCAGTAAATGCTGTTTGTCATCCTTGGGCCTAAACAAGAGGCTGGACCTTTAATTCGGGGCTGAACAACAACTCCCAGCACCAGGGATGTAACTACAGAGGAAGCAGACCCTGCGGAGGTAAAGTGAGGCCCTAATTCATATACAACTGCAGTAAATATTGGTAAAACCGCTAGACATTTTGGGGGCCTGAAAAATAATTTTCTGTGGGGACCAGTAATATCTATTTACGCCATCCTTCATAAACCAACAAAAAAAAGGATAAGACAATAACAAGGACCACAGACATGAGCAGCCTGATCTGCGCTAGTATTACTTTCAGGCAGGCCGGGAGAATAAATAGGGGGAATGGCTACGGTTCATTTCAGTAGAGATGGGGCAATGTGATGTTCTATTGTAGCGTCACTGCCCCCTGTAAGTGATAACACAATGTACAGAGCTGCTATTGAGGAAACAAATGGCTGAAGGCTCCAGGGCCGGGTGCATGTGTGTGATCTGAGACGCATGACAGCCCCGTATTGTCTCACACGCCTCGGGCCTCGGCTGCTCAATGGGACTTTTATCTGCCGTGTACAAAACAAAACAAAAAAATGGCAAGGGGGGGGGGGGTGGAGGCCCGGGGCTCTGTCCATGCTGAGAATCTACAGAGGATTCAAACAAATCCATGCGGTTTCGGTCCCCGTAAAGAGAAACAGGAATTTATTCCATCAAAGACTGTGCCGGGAGGGGGCGGAGTTAGGACTTGTGCCAAGGCAATGCGAGTGTTAATTAACTGGGATTATTCTAATTGAGCTCTAATTGCACTTGGAGGAATGAAAACAATGTAAATCCCATATCAGGGCACCCTAAAGTCCCCCTAGCACCCAAACTGCCCATAGACATAGCAGGGAGGTGCCCGGTATGAGCAGAGAGAGACAGGCCAGGGCAGGAGACTGAGTCAGCTCAGGGCAAGGAAGAGAGCGTCACCCCGATACGAGGAGTGTCCCCAACTGTCACCCAGTCGACATGTAACTGCCTGCACCCGGGGAAGGTGCCACTGCCTTGTCACAGGCAAATCCCAACTTGGTAAAGTACAAACGGCGGGGGCACCTGTCTGTGCAGGTTACGGCTTATTTCACCTTAGAACAGAGATAGTCCGGTCATGTAACTACAACTCCCAGCATCATTCAACAGCGGCTAGAGAAGCAGCAGTCTTGCACAATCCAGGAGGCTCGGTGACAATAAAGGAGTTTTGTTCCAAAATAAACAGTTTCCGTTAAACCAGATCTACAGGCCGAGGGAGACTCCAATCCACACAAGTAGCCTGTGGGCATACAACACTGGGGCAGGATCAGCAGCCACAATCCAGAAATAGAAAGCCAAACCACTAACAGCTCAACCAGTTCTTTGGCTGTCGGACTACATCTCCCAGCATCCCCAATAACACAGTTTCAGAGAATTAAAAAGCATGAAGGATCTCCAGGGACAGATTTAACTTACCCACTTGTAGGACCCGTTGTACAGCTCCAGATTGCATCAACTGCAGCCCTCGGTTGAAGGGTACCCGGGAGTCCCTCTCTCCCTCGGGAGGGTGATAACCCAGAGTCGAATACATACAGATCTCCTTTTCACTACGTGGGAAACTCCAGAATATGATTCGCTTCTGCACAGGCTCTGGAACCCTTGAAAATCGCTCCTCCACCTGAAAGAGTTGCAAAGGGACTGTAACCACGGCCTCCATTGTAGCGTCACCTATTCCTACAGCGTACTCACGGCTCTCACCCCAAAACTCACCCGGGGTACAAATAAGCACTCACCCCAAATCTCCCCCTAACTGGCCTTCAGACTGGGCCCCCTTAGATCATAACAAGGTTACAGATATATAGAAACATTGGGGTGTCACCCTGCTATAGTTCCAGGGGTACCCAGGGCACAAATAAACACTCACCCCAAATCTCCCCCTAACTGACCTTCAGACTGGGCCCCCTTAGCTCATAACAAGGTTACAGATATATAGAAACATTGGGGTGTCACCCTGCTATAGTTCCAGGGGTACCCAGGGCACAAATAAGCACTCACTCAAATCTCCCCCTAACTGGCCTTCAGACTGGGCCCCCTTAGCTCATAACAAGGTTACATATATATAGAAACATTGGGGTGTCACCCTGCTATAGTTCCAGGGGTACCCAGGGTACAAATAAGCATTCACCCCAAATCTCTCCCTAACTGACCTTCAGACTGGGCCCCCTTAGCTCATAACAAGGTTACAGATATATAGAAACATTGGGGTAACAGTCACCCTGCTATAGTTCCAGGGGTACCCAGGGCACAAATAAGCACTCACCCCAAATCTCCCCCTAACTGGCCTTCAGACTGGGCCCCCTTAGCTCATAATAAGGTTACAGATATATAGAAACATTGGGGTAACAGACACCCTGCTAGGCTGGTCCCCCCAGCAAACCCTTCATGTTACATACATACAGCGGAGAGGCCCAAAAAGACAGACCAGCTGAAACATTCTCTATAGACAAATTGAGGGGGTAATGATCATGGTTTCTGCACCATATTTAATTGTCAGCTCTGTGGTACAGAGAAGACCCACTGGTTGTGTAAAGTCAATATACCGAGGTATCAGGAGAAGCTTCTAATCACTTCAGTGGTATAAAACACAATTTTATGTTCTATCTATAATGAAGAGCAATGTGGTCATACATGTCGCAGTGACATCACACAGGAGACAGGTGACACTGTGGCCCCTCCCTGTCCCTACCTGTAGTGATTAGGGCCCTTAGTGCTGATTGGTGGGCAGGGAAAGAGGAAGTGATGAGGCAGAGATGATACTCGGCCGATACTACGGTGTGCCAACTGTACCCTCCCCAGTAATGGGGTGTGAGTGTATATATGTATATTATATATTTATATATTCACGTAGGGCCCACTCACTGTATGTCCTGGAATTCAACTGCCCCAGGAGACGCACCCCATTAACCCTTAGCTAGCTGCCAGTCACTTCAATATATATATATATATATATATATATATATATATATATATATATATATATAGTGAATAAAGTACCCCCTCTTGTAAAATATAAGGATATTATAAGTGACCGAGGAGTTTCATGACCATATAAAAGTACGAGGCCGAAGGCCGAGTGTTTTTATACAGGTCATGGAACTCCGAGGTAACTTCTAATATCCTTATATTTTACAAGAGGGGGTACTTTATTTATTATAATACACAAATTTCAGTGAGTCCTGTGACAGAAATGACATCAGAACTCACCGTTTATAACTGATGACATCAGAACTCTCCGTTTATAAGGATATAATTTACAAGATATTCATAGCTTTTGTGTATTGTCTACGGAGTGCACTATTCCTTTGGTTATATATATATATATATATATATATATATATATATATATATATATATATATATATATATCACACACAGTTATACACTGTACGCTGCTGTATGCAGGGACCTATCCACTTCCAGTCTGTCAGTGTATAATAATACAGTGTATACACACACACACACACACAGACAGAGACACAGACAGAGAGTTGCTGAAGTGGACAAGACACCCCCGTGGGTGAGGTTTCACCTCTGGCACAAATAACTCATCTGCACAAGGAAAAGGACCCCCCCCCCCATAAAAATGTCATTGAACCATCAACTGCCACTTCCTCTCCAGCTGATAAACCCAGGACTGATTGCAAGCTCTGCTGCAGACAAGGGACTACTCACTTCCATAAAAAGGATTTCCAGACACTCATTCATGTGCTCCAGGGCCTGTTTGTTTGTTGGGGGGGGCGTTGTTATGTGAGTGGCCCCACATACAGGAGAGATAATTATTATTATTTATGAGATTGGGGAGGAGGACACAATAACCCCCTGGGGCCCATGTTACACCACAATGTTTCTTATACACCCCCTCATTCCCTGGGGGTAAAGTAGAAAGACAATGGGGG
This sequence comes from Xenopus laevis, assembly GCF_017654675.1. NCBI lineage: Eukaryota > Metazoa > Chordata > Amphibia > Anura > Pipidae > Xenopus > Xenopus laevis. The sequence continues at coordinate 126,017,816 of NC_054376.1, forward strand.
GAGACAAATAATAAATAAGGCGCCCCCAGTGGCTGCACAATGAGTAGTAGATGAGTGTGGGTGTAGCTGTAGTCGCACGATAGTAACATCAGTAGAGCAGTCAGTAGATATAACATCAGTAGAGTCAATGAGGAGTCAGTAACGAGTCAGTGAGGAGTCAGTGGATATAACATTTGTAGAGTCAGTAGAGGAGTCAGTAGAGTCAGTAAATATAACTTCAGTAGAGTCAGTAAATATAACAGAAGTAGAGTCAGGGGAAGAGCCAGTAGAGGAGTCAGTGGAAGAGTCAGTAGAGGAGTCAGTGGAAGAGTCATTAGAGGAGTCAGTGGAAGAGTCAGTAGAGGAGTCAGTAAATATAACATAAGTAGATATAACAGAAGTAGAGTCAGCAGACGAATCAGTAGAGGAGTCAGTAGAGGAGTCAGTAGAGGAGTCAGTAGAATAAACATCAGTTAGAGTCAGATAGAGGAGGCAGAGAAGAACTCCAGTGGAAGAGTATTAAGAGTCAGAGAGAAGAGTCATAGAGGAGTTCAGTAAGTCAGTAGATATATAACAGTTCAGCAGACGACAGTAGAGAATCAAAGATCAGTAGCATATAACCACAAGTAGATCATAGATATACATAGTAGTAGAGTCATGGACGAGTCAGTAGAGGAGTCAGTAGAAGATCATAAGTAGTAGAATAACAGAAGTCAGAGTTCCAGTGGACAAGTCAGTAGATCATAAATATAAAGATAGAGTCAGTACAGAAGAGCAGTCACAGTAGAGGGAAGTCAGTATAGAGATCACTTAGAGGAGTCAGTGAGAGTCAGTAGAAGAGTCAGTAAAATAATATCATTAGAATCAGTAGATATAACAGAATAAGTCAGTTGAGAAGTAGGATCAGTAGACAGTCAGTAGTAGAATAATAGTCAGTGGACGAGTCAATAGAGGAGTCAGTAAAAGTCAGTACAAGGTCAGTAGGAGTCGTAGAGATCAGTAGAGAGTCATCGATAGAGGAGTCAGTAAGAGCAGTAGAAAGCAGTTAAAATCAGTCAGTAGAGGAGCAGTAGAAATCAGTAGAAGACGTCAGGTCAGTTTAAGATCAAGTAGAAGAGTCAGTCAGAGAAGAGTCATCAGTAGAGGATCAGTAGAAGAGTCAGTCAAAAGAGTCAGTCGAGTAAGAAGGAGTCAGAGAAGAGCAGTCAGCTAGAGGAGTCAGGAGAGGAGTCAAGTAAAGAGTACAAGTAGAAGAGTCAGTAGAAGAGTCAGTTCGAGTCAGAAATCAGCTAGAGGAGTCCAGTGAGGAAGTCATAGAAGAGTCAGTCAAGTATAAGAGATCAGTAAGAGTCAGTAGAGAGTCAGTAGAGGAGTCAGTAGAGGATCAGTAGAGATTCAGTCAGTAGAGAGTCAGATCAGTAGAAAGAAGTCAGTAGAGGTCCAGTAGAGGAGTCAGTAGAAAGTCAGTAAAGAGTCAGTCAGTAGAAAATCAGTAGAGGAGAGTCCAGTAGAAGGAGTCCAGTCAGTAGAAGAGTCAGTAGAGGGAGTCAGTGAAAGAGTCAGTAGAGATCAGTAGAAGAGTCTCAAGTAGAAGAGTATCATAGAGGAGCAGTAGAAAGATCAGAGGATCATCAGTAGTAAAACGTCAGTAAGGATCAGGTAGAGTCAGTCAAGTAGAGTGTCAGTCAGTAGAGTAGTCATCATAAGGATCATCAGTAGAGGAGTCAGTAGAGAGTCAGTAGAAGGCATCAGTAAGCATCAGTAGAGGACGTCAGTTAGAAGAGTCCAGTAAGAAGAGTCAGTAGTAGAGAATCAGAGGAAGAAGTCCAGTAAACCAGAGTCAGTCAGTAGAGATCAGAGAGAGTCAGTCAGTAGAGAATCAGTAGAGAGTCAGTAGAAAGAGTCATAGAAGAGTCGATAGAGGAGTCGTAGAGGAGTCAGAATAGATAGAGTCAGTAGAGGATCAGTAGAAGGGCATCAGTAGAAGAGTCAGAGCAGAGAGAGTCAGTCAGTAGAAGAGTCAGTAGAGATCAGTAAGAGAGTCAGTAGAAGAGTCACATAGGGAGTCAGTCAGTAGAAAGTCAGTAGAGGAGTCAGTAGAAGGAGTCAGCCAGTAGAAAGTCAGTAATAGAGGAGCAGTAGAAAAATCAGAATAAGGAGTCAGAGAAGTAGTCAGCAGTAGAAGAGTCAGCAGTAGAGGAGTCAGTAGAAGAGTCAGTAGATGAGTCAGTCAGAGAAGAGTCAGTAGAGAGTCAGGTAGAGAGTCAGCAAGTAGAGTGTCAGTCAAGTAGAGGAGTCAGTAGTAGAGGACCAGTCAAGATAGAGATCAGTAGAGGAGTCAGTAGTCAGAGAGGGTCAGTAGAAGATGATCCAGTCGAGTAGAGAGTCCAGTAGAAGAGTCGAAGTAGCAAGAGTCAGCAGTCAGAAAGAGTCAGTCAGTAGAGAGTCAGTAGAAGAGTCATTAAAAGATTCACAAGTAGATGAGTACAGTAGAAGAGTCTCAGTAGAGAGTCAGTTAGAGGAGTCAGTAGGAAAGATCACATAGAAGAGTCAGTAAAGAGGGAAGTCAGAGAGCGAGTCAGTAGAGCATAGTCAAGTAGAAGTCATCATAGAAGATCATAGAAGCAGTCAGAGAAGAATCAGTAGAGGAAGTCAGTAGAAAGTACAGTAGGAGGAGTCTAGTCTGAGAAGATCAGCTAGAAGAGATCGAGTAGAGAGGATCAGTAAAGAGCATCAAGAAAATATCAGTCCTGTAGAAGAGTCAGTAAGTAGGGAGTCAGTAGAGAGTACAGTCCAAGAGTCAGAAAGAGTCACGTAGAGGCCAGTTAGCGAAGATCCAGATTCCGAGAGTCAGTAGAAGAGTCCAGTAGAGGAGTCAGTCAGTTAGAAGGTCAGTAGAAGCAGTAGAAGAATGTCCAGTAGAGAAGAGGTCCAGTTAGTTAGAGAGAGTCAGAGAAGAGTTAAATTAAGAAGAGTCAGTAGCGAGTAGTAGAAGTCATAGAAAGTCAGTCAGATAGAGAGTCAGTATGAGAATCGCAGCAGTAAGAGTCCAGCTAGAAGAGAAAATAGAAGAGGTTCAGTAGAATCGAGTAGAAGAGCAGAGAAGTCAGTCAGTACAAGAAGTCAGTCAGAGAGTCATCAGTAGAAGATCAGTCGGTAGAGGAGTCAGTCAGTAGAAGAGTCAATACAGGTCAGTAGAATCAGTGAAAAGAGTCATCCAGTAGAGCAGTCAAGTAGAGGAGTTCAGAGAAGAGTTCATCAGTAAAGATCAGTAAGTCAGAGAAGATTCAGTAGAGGAGTCACGTCAGATAGAGAGTCGTCCAGTAAGAGATGTCAGTTAGAATCAGTAATAGGAGTCAGAGAAAGTTCATAGAAGAGTCAGTAGAAGAGTCCATCAGTAGAGTCAGTAGAGAGTCGTCTGATTATAGACAGAGTCAGTTAGAAGAGTCCAGTAAAAGAGAGTCAGTAGAAGGTCAGTCTGATAGAAGAGTCATCAGTAGAGAGCTCATGTCAGTAGAATCAGTAAGGATCCATCAGTAGAAGAGGTCAGTAGAGAGTCATAGAAAGATCGTAGAGGAGTCAGTAGAAAAGCATAGAGAGTCAAGTCTTGTAGAAGAGTCAGTAGACAGGCAGTAAAAGAGCAGTAGAAGAGTCCAGTAGAAGAGTCAGTAGAAGATCAGTAGAAGAGTCATAACGAAGATCAGACTAGAAGAGTTCAGTCAGTAGAGGATCAGTAGAGAGTCAGTCAGTAGAAAGAGTCAAGTAGAAGAGTAGTAGAAAGTCAGTAGAAGAGTCAGTATGAAAAGTCAGGGAAGTCAGTCGTTACAGGTCCAGTAGAACAGTCAGCAGTAGAGAGTCGCGGTAGAGAGTCAGTCAGTAGAAGAGTCAGAAGAGATCAGAGAAGATCAGTAGAACAGTCAGTAGAAGACTCATAGAGAGTCCCAGTAGAAGAGTCAGTCAGAAAGAAGTCAGTAGAGTTCAGGAGAGAAGCGAGAGAGGTAGTCTCGGTAGAAGAGTCGAGTAGAGGAGGCAGTCGAGTAGAGGAGTCGATCAGTAGAGAGAGGTCATTAGAGGATTCGAGTAGAAGAATCTGTAGAGGAAGCCAGTAAAAGAGTCAGATAGAAGATCAGTTAGAGATCAGTAAGAAATCAGTAGAAAGATCTAGTACAAGATCATTACAAGAGGTCAGTACAAAGTCAGGATCCATACAGAGTCCAGTACAAGACAGTCAGAGGAGTCAGTAGAACGAAAGTCGTAGAGGATGTCATCAGTAGAAAGTCAGTAGAGGAGAGGAGTAGAAGAAGTCAGTAGAAGAGTCAGTCAGATAGAGAGTCAGTAGAAGAGTCAGTAGAAGAGTCAGTAGAGAGAGTAGAAGAGTCAGTAGAGAGTCAGTAGAGAGTCAGTAGAAAGTCAGTAGAGGTAGAAGAGTCAGTCAGTCAGTCAGTAGAAGAGTCAGTAGAGGAGTCAGTAGAAGAGTCAGTCAGTAGAGGAGTCAGTAGAAGAGTCAGTCAGTAGAGGAGTCAGTCAGTAGAAGAGTCAGTAGAGGAGTCAGTAGAAGAGTCAGTAGAAGAGTCAGTAGAGGAGTCAGTCAGTAGAAGAGTCAGTAGAAGAGTCAGTCAGTAGAAGAGTCAGTCAGTAGAGGAGTCAGTAGAAGAGTCAGTAGAGGAGTCAGTCAGTAGAGGAGTCAGTAGAAGAGTCAGTCAGTAGAAGAGTCAGTAGAGGAGTCAGTAGAAGAGTCAGTAGAGGAGTCAGTAGAAGAGTCAGTAGAGGAGTCAGTAGAAGAGTCAGTAGAAGAGTCAGTCAGTAGAGGAGTCAGTAGAGGAGGAGTCAGTAGAAGAGTCAGTAGAGGAGTCAGTAGATAGAACAGAAGTAGAGTCAGTGGATATAACAGCAGAAGTAGTAGAGACAGGGGCTGGTTACCTGCTCGAAGGCCCAGCACTCGGCCACCTTCTTGGCGCTCACATCCAGGAGGGAGTCGGCTCGGTATCGGGGGCTCAGGCCCGGGCACCTTCTCTTTGGGGCGGGAGGTTCCATGTCGCTCTAGATCCTCCCCAGACACAATCGCAAGTAAATCCAACTCAGGCAAGTCCCTAATCCCCCCGGAGCCCCCGCGTTATCCTGTTGGGCAAGGCCGGAATTCCGCTCTCCCTGCCCGGCCTGTCCGCGGCCCCTTTAAATCACACTAACAATGGGGCTTGTGAGCTTTATCCTGGCATCCCCGGCCCCGCCCACCAACCTGCGCTTCCGACTGCTCATTGGCCGGAGCCTCTTGTCACTCACAGGGAGGACCCGCCCTTCGCCTGACCCTGTCTAGGTCAAGAGAGTAAATGGATTGTCATTCATAGGGAGCAGTGACCAACGTGGGAGGCGCCAGGGCTCTTTAACTGAACGGATGCGCCTTATTAGGAATAGAAGGGCGGGGCTAATACGCTACTCATTCATGTGTTCAATTTGGGTCAAACAGTCAAGTCCTAATCCAGCGCCTCCCTGTTCTTTTATATTTCTACTTCCTTATTCCTTCATGTACTCATTGTACACTACTAGCACCCCTTCTAATATCCTTATCATTTACAGTAGGGGGTACATTATCCCTTATAATACATGAGTGATACTCAGAGTTCCCTGTATAACTCAGCCTGCAGCCTTGTGCCTTTATATGGTCACAGAACAATCCCTCAGTGACTTCTAATATCCTTATCATTTACAGTAGGGGGTACATTATCCCTTATAATACATTAGTGATACTCAGAGTTCCCTGTATAACTCAGCCTGCAGCCTTGTGCCTTTATATGGTCACAGAACAACCCCTCAGTGACTTCTAATATCCTTATCATTTACAGTAGGGGGTACATTATCCCTTGTAATACATGAGTGATACTCAGAGTTCCCTGTATAACTCAGCCTGCAGCCTTGTGCCTTTATATGGTCACAGAACAACCCCTCAGTGACTTCTAATATCCTTATCATTTACAGTAGGGGGTACATTATACCTTATAATACATGAGTGATACTCAGAGTTCCCTGTATAAGTCAGCCTGCAGCCTTGTGTTTTTATATGGTCACAGAACAACCCCTCAGTGACTTCTAATATCCTTATCATTTACAGTAGGGGGTACATTATCCCTTATAATACATGAGTGATACTCAGAGTTCCCTGTATAACACATAGGATCATTTCGCTTATTTAGTATCCTTGTAGTAATAAGGGCCCTGAGTGTTGATTCCACACATACAGGATAACAGGCCATGTGATTAGGTGAGAGGACGGGTGGGCAGACAGAGCTAAATTGAGTGGATATTCAGACAGGGAAGTGTGTGCAGAATCCATTCTTCCCTGTGTATGAGAATTAAACAAAGCTTGGAGAGAAAAGCCCCAAAAGGTGAGTTAACACCAGTACCAGGCCCTGCACCAGTGGCTGGGAATAATGCAAATGATACAGTGAAAGCAGAATGTCAGATTCCCATCCATGGACAGTGGGAGATACAGTTGCACCCGCACCAGCCACTATCTCCTTCTTTCAGTGGCGTAACTACTGGGGGAGCAGGGGGTGCGATTGGGCAGCTCACGTGCCACTGTCTTCTACGGAGTTCCGGGTGTACGGAGGGGGGGCGGGGGCCCGGCTGCACGTCCCACACCAGGGCCCGCCCCCCTCTAGTTACGTTACTGCCTTCCTTCCAGCATTCGGCCATCCATGGGCCCAAACTACACCAGGCTCCATATGGGACCCCGATACAGTAATATAAATGGGACCTTTGTACAGTGGGGTACAGTAATATACACGGGACCTTTGTACAGTGGGGTACAGTAATATATCTTTGTACAGTGGGGTACAGTAATATACACGGGACCTTTGTACAGTGGGGTACAGTAATATACACGGGACCCTTGTACAGTGGGGTACAGTAATATACACGGGACCCTTGTACAGTGGGGTACAGTAATATACACGGGACCTTTGTACAGTGGGGTACAGTAATATACACGGGACCTTTGTACAGTGGGGTACAGTAATATACATGGGACCTTTGTACAGTGGGGTACAGTAATATACGCGGGACCTTTGTATAGCGGGATAAAGTAATATACAGTGTGGGGATAGGGGGACAGGACTCTATAAGGGGGTCCCATAGAGCGGGGTACAATAACATACAGTGTGGGACATACCATTGTCTCTGTGGGGGGAGAGAATGGGCAGGATTATATCAGGATATGACTGGGCTTCTCTAACAGGGATAAAAGGGTCCCAGTGTATTTGCATAAGAAACCCCCCAGGGAGGGCTGAGAAGTCCCAAAGTGATTGTGTGAGTCGTTGCTTTGTGCAGCCTAATTAATGACATTATCTGGGAGCAGACATCACACAATACACATGCTGCTTTGTACACGGAGGAAGACACACGTGCGGCGAAATCTCTCAGTAAACCTTGGGGGGGGAGACATTTATAGGGGTCCATTTGGGGTGTTTAGATAAACCCCCCACCCTTCCCTTAAGACTTTCATCCTTACCTAAAGCTATTGTAGTTGCCATGACTACGCAGCACCTGGGATTTCTCAATGGCAGCGGCGGGACAATAGGCGCCTATTTGGCTGATTAGCCTATGAAGCCGCGGGGATAATAAAGCACAAGCTCTGTGTCAATTAAAGCTTTTGTCAGGCGCACTTTAAGCCCCATTCAGCCGTAATGCCTGGGCTAGACGCCCACAGATAAACAGCCAAGAACAGACGCCCTATGACATCAATGGGAACAGACGGCGTTGGTTGCTGGGGCAGCCCCTGTCCTGAAGAGCTTACATTCTACTTAGTAGTGAAGATATACACACACAGGCCTGCTCCCTAGTAGGGGAAATAATCTGATGCCTGTTGGGTGCTGGGAGCTGTAGTTTTCACAGGCTGTTGGATAGGACAAAGCATTGGCCTGTACCACCCTGAGACAATAAAGTATTTCTAGGCATTATTATAATTCCCAGAATTCCAAGGGGCAGGCCAATATCATATCCCCTGTGGCCCAACAGGGTCATGATTAGTTCTCAAAGGGGAACGATATTGAAAATGAATCTTCACACTGAAATAAGAAACTTTTCTAAATACAATCAAATATTCTGCATCGTTTCTGAAATAATCAAGTTTATCTTCACTATCCCTCTCTCAGCATCTGTTTCTCTTCATTCTCTCTTCATGCAGCAGTTGGGTGTCAGATAATCATTGACAGTTAGATTCAATATATCTTATAGGGGGGCTTCCTTTCCTAGCAGATGTATTAGAGCTCACTCAAATAACTGATTCCAGTGGAAACAAAATAACTGCCTTTTGCACAAATTCTGCATGTAGAGAGACATGATGTCTGGTGAGTTTAATAGAGTGAGCTCTAATACATCTCTAGGCAAAAGGAGCCCCCCTATAAGATATATTGGATCTAACTGTCAATGAATATCTGACACCCAACTGCTGCATGAAGAGAGAATGAAGAGAAACAGATGCTGAGAGAGGGATAGTGAAGATAAACGTGATTATTTCAGAAACGGTAGAGAATTTTTAATTGTTTGTATTTAATACGTTTCTTATTTCAGTAAGCTGAAGCGAATATTACATTTTCATTTTCGTGATAGTTCCCCTTTAACTAGCTGTGACCAAGCCATAATGGCATTGCCATCTCCAGTTACATAGCCATGAGCCGGTCATGAATACAGAAGCAGCTTTGCCACAGGGCAAGTGGGGGGCGGGGAGAAGAATAAGAGCTGCCTGACCCCCCCCCGCCCATTCATTTAATACACATGAAATGTCTATTGCCCACCAGAGACAATGACCTCAATAACTGGCCGGGCACATAATACGACACCAGGGGGGATTGTGCTGATCTCAGCCCGGGGGCTGCTCATTGTATTGCGGGAAGAGCACCACACAGTGGCCAGACTACACTACAGCACACAATTCCCCCCAGTGCACTCTGAACTCTTGATTATACAGCGGAGGATTCTGGGATTTGTAGTCCAGCAATATCCAGAGACGCAAACGTAACTGTCACTTGTGAAACACTTGCTCTAATCCAATCTGAGCTACCAGACTGATAAAACAGGGAGACAGAGCTTGACTCTTTCCAGCTGGTGTTGAACTACAACTCCCATAACCCCCCCGACAACTGTCCACCATCAACATAAATTTGGGAATTGTCTTTCAGCAGCAAGTGACGAAAGGCAAAGCCCGTTCTTTAGTGTTTATTAGGCAGAGATAACTGGGATACCTGCCATAAAGCAAGGTAGAACTGCTGTTTGCTGCTAGAGAGGAAGTGAAGAATAGCAGGAAATACTCTACCCTAGATCTCAGGTTATTAAGTAGTTAAAAGATAAGTAAACCTTTAAAATAAGTGAATGTAAAATTGATGATATTCTAAGCACTTTTGTAATGTACATTCATTATTTATTTTGTTTTGATTCCAAGATATTAAGGGATACATGTGCTGTTAATATGAATGAATTTTGTTACAACAGCGCCACCTGCTGGTCAGTTTCCCACCAGTCTGACCACCAAGTAGTCAAGGAAGTTGTCAGGAGAAAGAAAGAGGCTGCTCTGATGTTCTTCTGCTTAGGAAAAGAATTAGAAACATTTCTCACATCTTTCCTAAACAGAAGAACATCAGAGCAGCCTCTTTCTTTCTCCTGACAACTTCCTTGACTACTTGGTGGTCAGACTGGTGGGAAACTGACCAGCAGGTGGCGCTGTTGTAACAAAATTCATTCATATTAACAGTACATGTATCCCTTAATATCTTGGAATCAAAACAAAATAATTAATGAAGGTAAATCACAAAGTGCTTAGAATAGCATACATTTTTACATTCACTTTTTTTAAAGGTTTACTTATCCTTTAAAAACCATAGAAAATGTTGTCATTAATGTATATTGCAAAGTTGCTTAAAATCAGGTTTTATTTAATTCGGCAAAAACGTTAGGTTTATGGGTTGACATTTTCTTTATGGGAAACTTCAAGCACATAGAAAGAATCTGAAAATCTTTTACTGGATAAAAACCAAAAAAAAGACACCCCATTATAGGGTCCCGCCCCAGTCAGGGTAAAAATGTCCGTATCCAGGGCAGCCCCTCAAGCCTTGCTTCCTCCGGCCACGCCCCCTTTATCCTTCTTGCCCTGGTCTGGGGCCTTGAGCAGCGCCAGTTTCTTGGGCATGTTGGAACTCGCCTTCTGGGTCACCTCATGCTCAATCTTCTTCCGGATCTCAACTTCCAGGTTCTGCCAGAAACAAGGAAAGCAACATCACCCGTTACCCGAACACTCAGAGGCCCCTGACAATGGGCAGTGCCAAACCAGCCTGGTGGGGGGGGGGCAGTAGAATTATATCAGCGCCTGGGAGATAATGCTCCCCTCGTCTGTCACTGGGGATTGTTCCAGTCTAGGGTTGGGTAAAGGACGTATGATTTGATAGGCCACAGGCCGGACACACTTGTTGCCATAGAGTAACATCAGTAACATCAGTGACATCAGTGACCTGCATAAAGGCCGGAGCTGTTTTATTTTCTTTTAAATCACAATATGGCGCAGGAAATGTTATTGTTTAGAGGGCGTGTCACGGCACTCCTATAGGTCACGGACACGGGACAAAGCCCCGCCTACTCACTGACAACCCCAATATAAAGAAATACATTGTCCTCTTCACTAATTCCCAGCATTCCCCAGTCTCTGTGTGTGAAGATACCAACACCGAGGGGTGATTTGTGGGCTGAGGATCGAGCACAGTCTCATGTCTCTGTATACGTTACCTTCTTGAGCTTCTGTTGATGGATAATGCGGGATTTCTTTGGTGCAATAACCCGGCCTATAGGGGGCAGAGAAGAGCAATGTTAAAGGGACAATGTCTGTTCCCAGCAGTCCTGTCCTGCTTTATGGCAGCCGAGATTCTAGCTATCTGTATAACAGAACATTCTGTCCCAGTGGCTGCACAGATCCTATCTGATCCCCATTGTAAGCAGCAGTCCTGTCCTGCTTTATGGCAGCTGAGATTCTAGCTATCTGTATAACAGAACATTCTGTCCCAGTGGCTGCACAGATCCTATCTGATCCCCATTGTAAGCAGCAGTCCTGTCCTGCTTTATGGCAGCTGAGATTCTAGCTATCTGTATAACAGAACACCTTCTGGTTGCTGGAAGTAGAACACACCCTGCCAGTATTAGTAATAATAATAATAATAATGATAATAAGTGATGTTTGAAACCAAAGTTATTATTAGGGAGGAAAATAAAAGTAAATAGTATAGGAGTGTAGACAAGGACACACAAATAAACCCACTTCTGGACCACAATGTGCAGCCAAAGGCTCCTGATCTGTTGCTGAACTACAACTCCCAGCATCCCCTGCAGAACAAAGCCCCAGAGAGCAGTGAGACGTGTAGCCCAGAAGTCACACACATACAGAGAGAGAGAGAGAGAGAGAGAGTACGTCTATAGAGATATAAGGAAAGCTTTGGCGCAGACAAGTTCTTCTCACCTCCTTTCCTCATGGGCACGGACTTTTTGGCAGGTTTCTTGGGCTTAGCTTTGCCTTTTACAGCCCCCTGTGCCATAGCGGAGGAGACCCCTGTGAGGACACGACGTGTAACTTGAATTCCCTTCGCAGCGGACAAAGTTAATCACAGTTACACGCGAGTAACATGAGAGACGGCAGACATGTTGGAAGGGAAAAGAAACATCCGCTGAAACTTCCTGCCGCATGCGTCATTTTTAGTGTCAGGAAGAGGCGCCATTTTGCTGGAGGGGAGGCGGTTGCGTTGTCCGCCATCTTGGTGCAGGCATGTGCCATACCTGACCTGCTACGTGTTCTCGCTTCTTGGCATTGACCTCACGAGCACCTGCAACTGCTGGAGGCCTAATAGTATCGTCTACTGGATACACGTGACACCTTAAAACCAGTTGCACCAGGCGCTGATTCTTACTGTAGTAACGTCTCCTCAATAAAGCCCAGCCATGTGCGACCAGAATCCCCTGCGCTGCTACTACAACTCCCAGCAACCACTAGACACCATTAACGTGGCCTGTAAACCCCGACAGCCCTTACTATATATTATATGGATATTATTAGAAGTCACTGAGGGGTTGTTCTGTGACCATATAAAGGCACAAGGCTGCAGGCTGAGTTATACAGGGAACTCTGAGTATCACTCATGTATTATAAGGAATAATGTACCCCCTACTGTAAATGATAAGGATATTAGAAGTCACTGAGGGGTTGTTCTGTGACCATATAAAGACACAAGGCTGCAGGCTGAGTTATACAGGGAACTCTGAGTATCACTCATGTATTATAAGGGATAATGTACCCCCTACTGTAAATGATAAGGATATTAGAAGTCACTGAGGGGTTGTTCTGTGACCATATAAAGGCACAAGACTGCAGGCTGAGTTATACAGGGAACTCTTGAGTATCACTCATGTATTATAAGGGATAATGTACCCCCTACTGTAAATGATAAGGATATTAGAAGTCACTGAGGGGTTGTTCTGTGACCATATAAAGGCACAAGGCTGCAGGCTGAGTTATACAGGGAACTCTGAGTATCACTCATGTATTATAAGGATAATGTACACCCTACTGTAAATGATAAGGATATTAGAAGTCACTGAGGGGTTCTGTGACCATATAAAGGCACAAGGCTGCAGGCTGAGTTATACAGGGAACTCTGAGTATCACTCATGTATTATAAGGGATAATGTACCCCCTACTGTAAATGATAAGGATATTAGAAGTCACTGAGGGGTTGTTCTGTGACCATATAAAGACACAAGGCTGCAGGCTGACTTATACAGGGAACTCTGAGTATCACTCATGTATTATAAGGGATAATGTACCCCCTACTGTAAATGATAAGGATATTAGAAGTCACTGAGAGGTTGTTCTGTGACCATATAAAGGCACAAGGCTGAGTTATACAGGGAACTCTGAGTATCACTCATGTATTATAAGGGATAATGTACCCCCTACTGTAAATGATAAGGATATTAGAAGTCACTGAGGGGTTGTTCTGTGACCATATAAAGGCACAAGACTGCAGGCTGAGTTATATAGGGAACTCTGAGTATCACTCATGTATTATAAGGGATAATGTACCCCCTACTGTAAATGATAAGGATATTAGAAGTCACTGAGGGGTTGTTCTGTGACCATATAAAGGCACAAGGCTGCAGGCTGAGTTATACAGGGAACTCTGAGTATCACTCATGTATTATAAGGGATAATGTACCCCCTACTGTAAATGATAAGGATATTAGAAGTCACTGAGGGGTTGTTCTGTGACCATATAAAGGCACAAGGCTGCAGGCTGAGTTATACAGGGAACTCTGAGCATCACTCATGTATTATAAGGGATAATGTACCCCCTACTGCAAATGATAAGGATATTAGAAGTCACTGAGGGGTTGTTCTGTGACCATATAAAGGCACAAGGCTGCAGGCTGAGTTATACAGGGAACTCTGAGCATCACTCATGTATTATAAGGGATAATGTACCCCCTACTGTAAATGATAAGGATATTAGAAGTCACTGAGGGGTTGTTCTGTGACCATATAAAGGCACAAGGCTGAAGGCTGAGTTATACAGGGAACTCTGAGTATCACTCATGTATTATAAGGGATAATGTACCCCCTACTGTAAATGATAAGGATATTAGAAGTCACTGAGGGGTTGTTCTGTGACCATATAAAGACACAAGGCTGAAGGCTGAGTTATACAGGGAAATCTGAGCATCATGTATATGCTCCTCTGTCACATTAATATCCTTATATTTCACAGCAGGGGGTAGATCATTATTTATCTAAGAGGATTTCTATAAGACCATTGTGTATACTTTCCCTGTGATTGGCATGTTAGTCTGACCATACCAAGGCAAATCTGCACATTTGTTACCAAGAAGGACTTATTCATCCAGCTGGTGCTGCTATTCTCATGCCATTCATATCTATCAGCTCATGGCTGAGCCTCTACTTCATGATTATAGTGTCTGCTGTTGGCTGGCGGAGGTCACATGACATGCTGTGTGCAGCCACATACAAAGGGATTCCATGATATTCGGTAACGATGGCCAACTGGTATGTCCCAATTTTATTGTATCTCCATTTGCAACCGCCTGGTCTGTGCCCACCACAATAGCTGGAGACAATAAAAACAGATGTGAGAAAGGTTTCTAATTCTTTTCCTAAGCAGAAGAACATCAGAGCAGCCTCTTTCTTTCTCCTGACAACTTCCTTGACTACTTGGTGGTCAGACTGGTGGGAAACTGACCAGCAGGTGGCGCTGTTGTAACAAAATGCATTCATATTAACAGCACATATATCCCTTAATATCTTGGAATCAATAGAAAATAAATAATGAATGTAAATTACAAAAGTGTTTAGAACAGCCCCCTCATCAATTTTACATTCACTTATTTTAAAGGTTTACTTATCCTTTAAAGCCACAAACATGTCGTTGACACGAGAATTAATGCTTAAAAGCGCAGGTTTTAGCTGCTAAAGTTACAGCCAATCTCTTTAGTGAAGAAAACAATGGGTTGCCCTAGAGTCCTCTGAAACACACATTGCAAAATAGTCATCACAAGAAACTTTTATTAAACAGCTATTTCACTCACTAAAGAAAAAAAAAAAAAAAAAAGAATAGGGATTTCAAGAAAAAAAACGAGAGAGAGAAAGTAACGTGGAAGCTGGGAGAGTTTTCTCATTGGTTTATTGTGAAGTTAAAAACAGGCAATAAAAAGTAAAAACTCAGCGTACAGTTTCCATGTCTCTGAATAGACAAAAAAAAAAAACACATCACAACCCCCCCCCAGCTGTGAGACGGACCAGCTGACTCCCATCACCCCCCACAATCCACTGGGGCGGGAGCTGCAGCCTTCACGGATCCCCAGGCACAGGGGAGGGAGCAGCAGGCAGCACGGGGGGTGATACCAGGGAATGTTGAACTAAAAGCACAGGGACATAGGGAATTAACCTTTACTTAAAACAAAACAAATTATATATTACATTTATTACTCACAGGGCGGTTCCAGTGAATAAAACCGTGTGTCTTTGCTGGGGAAAGAAAATTGGAGGGTTCTGGGGGTTGCGCTCAGATTAGTCCTAATTTCTACACCTGCTTTGCACACAACAAGCCTCCGGGGGCTCGTCTTTTACTTTTGGAAGATGGCCTCCTGGGTAAAGTGGAGGAGAGGGCGGGTCCTAAAAAAAAAAAAAAAATAAAACGACTAGACGACTCTTCATACGACTTCTCCCCACTGTGAGACGGGCAGCAGCAGCGGGACTCTCTTCAGACGGGCAACGGGCCAGGGGGCAAGTGACATTCATTGGGCCTGCGAGAAAAAAAATGACAATCATGAGCTCAAACGTTCCGCACTGTCGGTTCTCACTACAGGAAGCAGTCAATCTGTTATTCCATTCACTAAAATGCCTTGTGGGAGGAGTTCAAGCAATTACGTTTACATAAATACTTAAAGGGATTCTGTCATGATTTTTATGTAGTTTTTATTTCTAAATTACACTAAATAATTCATTCTACAATATAAAATGTCATTCCTGAACCAGCAAGTGTATTTAGTTTTAATATTGGTGTGTAGGTGCATCTCAGGTCATTTTGCCTGGTCATGTGATTTCAGAAAGAGCCAGCACTTTAGGATGGAACTGCTTTCTGGCAGGCTCTTGTTTCTCCTTCTCAATGTAACTGAATGTGTCTCAGTGGGACCTGGATTTTACTATTGAGTGTTGTTCTTAGATCTACCAGGCAGCTGTTATCTTGTGTTAGGGAGCTGCTATCTGGTTACCTTCCCATTGCTCTGTGGTTAGGCTGCTGGGGGGGAGGGGTGATATCACTCCAACTTGCAGTACAGCAGTAAAGAGTGACTGAAGTTTATCAGAGCAAACTGACATGACTGGGGGTAGCGGAGAAATTGACAATGTGTCAGATTTTGAAATGAAATTTAAAAAAAATCTGGATTTCAGTGCAGAATTCTGCTGGAGCAGCTCTATTAACTGGCGTGTTTTGAAAAGAAAACATTTTTTCCCATGACCGTATCCCTTTAACACACAAAGGGGAAGAGCAGAGAGCCTACTGAACACTGACATTTTTTTAATTTCCATACCATAGTATCAGAAAAGTCTGAAGTGTGAAAAAGGAGTTGGCATGATCCGGCTATGGCACAAACAAGCTACGTACCTGTGGCCCCGGCTGTGCCGATGGGGGTTGTGTGGGGGGAGCTCCTGGAGCCTGTCCGTAATATGCTGCTTGCTGTCGGTAATATTCTGCCCATGCTGCACTATAATCTGGCTGTGCTGCAGGTGGAGCCGCCGTTGCTGCTGCTGCCGCCACTGCTGCTGCTGGTGCTCCTGGAGTTGCTGCTGCTGAAAAAAACAACAAATGTAAAATCCTGCTGCTGAAGTATTCAGTAATCATTAAAGGGACAGCGAAACCTAAAAATGAAAGCGACTTTCCTACTAAACTTTAATCTCAGCTAGGGATGCACCAAATCCAGGATTCAGCCGAATCCTTGTGCATGGCCGAACCGAATCTGCATATGTAAATTAGGCGTGGGACGTTAAATCACGTGACTGTCACAGCTCCCATTAGTGGTGCCGTCGGGTGGATTCTGATTTGAATTTACTGAAGGAGAAAATGCTGCACTCATCTCCCCGTGTGCCACCAACTGTCAACTAAATGGTTATTAAACTCAGTGACCCCAATAAACAAGCATATTTATAGATGTCGGAATGAATTATGGATACTAAAAGCAGGACAGGAAGACAATTTGACCAATAGCGAGTACAGCATTTTCTCCAGTAAATTCAAATCAGAATCCACCTGACGGCACCACTAATGGGAGCGTGGCCCCAGACATGTGCATTAGGGCATTTTCTGGCCAACAAAACAGCCATATTAGCAACGTCAGACGGGCCCCATTTAAATAAATCCGTTGGGAGGCAGCACGGGTTGTTTTTGGCACTTCTACATCGGGACTATTTGATTTGACGACTCCTGATGCCTTTGACAAAGCTCACACGACACCTGAGGAAGGGATTGGATAACACACCTCCCCTAAATGTTGTGATTGGTGTGAATTGGTGTTAAACCATGAACACATGAAATACACATTTGTTATTTGCAAGTGGACATTTTTCTATTTGTTCAAAGCCCACACAACACCCCGCCCCCCCCCCCCTGATACATCTCTGAGCTCACCTTGCTTCTTGTAGTATTCCTCCCAAGCTTTTGTGTAGTCTGGCTGCCCCGCAGGCTGTGGAGTTTGCTGACCTATTCGGAAAGAGGATAAAATATCAGTGTCACAGCTGCTGACCCTTTTAAAATTCTCATTAAAAAAAAACAACTGAAGGAGAACTAAAGCCTAACTAAATAACTAGGTAGAGATGTTGTACATGATGTTTTGTGCTTCTGTACCAGCCCAAGGCAACCACAGCCCTTTAGCAGTAAAAATCTGTGTCTCCAAAGATGCCCCAGTAGCTCCCCATCTTCTTTTCTGCTGATTCACTGCACATGCTCTGTGCTGCTGTCACTTACTGAGCTTAGGGAGCCACTCACAATATACAGTACACATAGAATAGAAATGTCACAATATAAGGCTGATTAGTAATTAATACACATAATTACTACATGGCAGCACAGAAACCAGTGCAATTAGCATCAGAATTGAATAATCAGCAAACCTGTAGCATCAGCTTATATTACAGCCAGGGAAGCTCATTTTCTGCTGGATAATTAGTGACGAGCCCTAAGCTTAGCTTCTCAACAGCCAATCAGAGCCCACTGAGCATGTGAGTGTCACAGACACTTTCCAAGATGGTGACCCCCTGTGACAAGTTTGAAGTCCTGGATCATTGCTGCTATTAACAAGCTAAAACTTTAGCCTCGTGCAATAAGTTCACTATATAAAATATGCCATTTTTAGCCATATTCATTGTTAGGGTTTAGTTCTCCTTTAAGATTGAAGGCTCGGTAAAGCAATAACCACAAACTGAAAAGGTAATATTCATTCTATAGCTGTGGAAATCCATAAATGCCACCGGTGTCTCCCCAGTTACTAGAGATGCACCGAATCCAGGATTCAGTTCAGGATTCGGCCTTTTTTTTAGCAGGATTCAGCTCAACCAAACCCGAATCTGCATATGCAAATTAGGGGTGGGGAGGGAAAAAACGCAACTTTTTGTCACAAAACAAGGAAATCAATATTTTCCCCTTTCCATTTGCATATGCAAATTTGGATTTGGTATTCAGTTGAATCTTTCGTGAAGGATTCGTGTGGTTCGGCCGAATCCAAAATAGTGGATCCGGTGCATCCCAACTGGTTACCGACTAAAAGCAGGATTTCTTTTACAGAATTCTATCTGCTATGTACATGTGAGCGCTAGAAACTCACCCATTTTCTTGTAATATTCCTCCCAGGCCTTTGTGTAATCAGGCTGGTTGGCAGATGGGGGCTGTTGTGGGGGTTCTCCTTGAGGTGGAGGTGCAGGAACAGCGGGGGGCTGCCCTGGGACGGGAGCAGAAGGTTGTTGGTAATAGTGAGAGTAGTAAGCAGCCCATGCAGCACTGGGATCTGTGGGAGCAGGAGGTTTTGCTGGAAAGGGGAGAGCAGAAAGAACAATGAAAACTTAAAGGGATTCTGCCATGATTTTTAGGATGTAGTTTTTATTTCTAAATTAAACTTTACACTGCAAATAATTCCCTCTACAATATAAAATGTAATTCCTGAACCAGCAAGTGTATTTAGTTGTAATATTGGTGTGTAGGTGCATCTCAGGTCATTTTGCCTGGTCATGTGATTTCAGAAAGAGCCAGCACTTTAGGATGGAACTGCTTTCTGGCAGGCTGTTGTTTCTCCTACTCAATGTAACTGAATGTGTCTCAGTGGGACCTGGATTTTACTATTGAGTGTTGTTCTTAGATCTACCAGGCAGCTGATATCTTGTGTTAGGGAGCTGCTATCTGGTTACCTTCCCATTGTTCTGTTATGGTGGCCATAGAGATCCACTCGTTTGCGAAATACGCCCACATTGCAGCGGGCGTTAATGGGCTGAGCCAATTGTGGGCCCAACTGTCGGATCATAATGCATCCGAAATGGGTGGGAAGAAGGGGGTTATATTCCAACTGGCAGTACAGCAGTAAAGAGTGACTGAAGTTTATCAGAGCACAAGTCACAAGACTGAGGGCAGCTGGGAAACTGACAATATGTCTAGCCCCATGTCAGATTTCAAAATTAAATATCAAAAAATCGGTTTGCTCTTTTGAGAAGCTGGAGCAACACTATTAACTGATGTATTTTGAAAAAAAAACATTTTTTCCCCATGACAGTATCCCTTTAAGTTGAAAAGTACTCTAAAAATAGATTCCGTAGCATACAATCAGGGATGACACTTACTGGGGTCGTGAGCTGCAGGAGGCTGGCCCCACTGGGGATATGTGCTTCCCCAGCCTTGAGGAGGGTACTGATGAGCTGCTGGAGGAGGGGGTCCTTGGCTGAAAGGTAAGGGCATTAAAGTATTTTAGCAACATGTAGAAGAACTACAACTTGCAGCATGAGCCTTTTCCTACATATCGGTTTGTATGCCTAAGGCATAAAGGTAGTCCATATCTTCTACTTACTGTGGAGGGCCTCCTGGAGGTCCAGGCTGGTAGGGACCTGGGTTATAAGGTCCCATGGGACCGGCTGGGCCTGGGCCAGGTGGACCGGGTCCAATTGGACAAAGAGGGCCCTGTAAAGAAACAAAGTTCCCATTATGTATAGTACAAGTGCACAAATACTGTAGAACAACTGCAAAGATCTGCACTAAATATTCTGTGCCAAAGCCATTTACACTGTGCCCTCCTCACATTAAAGGGGGTTTCACCTGCCAACACATTCAGTCTGCAGATACTTCACCAGAAACACTTTTCTCAATTAAGTTTTGGCTCGATTTCTAAAATTAAAGTTGGTTTTAAACTCAGTGTGGCCGTTTAGCAGCCCAGGTTATAGATCCTCAACAACTTGCTACATTAGTCGATAACATTTCTTGGCAGCATCAGTGGGTTGTTGGCAACTATTGTTTCAATTTTAACAGCCAAAAAAAAAAATCAGTTTAGAACAGTTAAAACCCCAAAATGGCAGGGACCAGTGAGCCGAGCAAGAGGTTGAAATGGCAAAGTTTTAAAAGGATAAGTAATCCTTTAAAATAAGTGAATGTAAAATGGATATGGGGCTATTTTAAGCACTTTTGTAATTTACATTCATTATTTATTTTCTTTTTATTCCAAGATATTAAAGAACAAGTAAACGTTTAATATAAGTGAACGTAATTGATGAGGGGGTATTCTAAGCACGTTTGTCATTTATATTCATTATTTATTTTCTTTTAATTCCAAGATATTAAGGGATACATGTGCTGTTAATATGAATGAATTTTGTTACAACAGCACCACCTGCTGGTCAGTTTCCCACCAGTCTGACCAGCAAGTAGTCAAGGAAGTTGTCAGGAGAAAGAAAGAGGCTGCTCTGATGTTCTTCTGCTTAGGAAAACAATTAGAACCTTTCTAACATCTCATTACCTCAATCTTCTCCTCAATCAGCTGCTTGGCATGGTCGATCTGTTGGGGGTTGCCTCTAATAATAAACATCTTGAAGTTGGGGTCCCCATTTGGTGGCGGCTGCCTGGAGATCTCAACAAATGCTCCAGTCTGCTGATTAATTGCCTTCACATTTTCCCCACCTGTTAGATATTCATAGCAGTTAACCAGAGAAACCGTTTACGGATTTATCAGTTCTTTAAAAAAGCCGAAAAGGGGGCGGGGCTTACCTCTTCCAATCACCAGTCCACACTTGTGAGTGGGTATAGAGAATGTCATTTCACCACCAGGAGGACCCCAAGGACCCTGCCCCCGACCCCTTCCTCTGCCACCTGGAGGCATTCCTGGACCTGGAGGACCAGGGGGACCAGTCTGAAAAGAAAAATACAACAGTTTAAGAACCACACGGTCCACATAGGGTCTTTATAGTACCAAAAAAAATTTAAAAAATTCTCTATATTCATGCTGTTGTAAAAGTATATTTATCATTAAAATGCATATCAATAACCCCACATGGAGCCCAACGCATTTCATGCTTACCCAGCTCTTAAAGGGGTGGTTCACCTTTAAATTTACTTTTACTATTTTATAGAATGGCCCATTCTAAGCAACTGTTGAATTGGTCTACTTTATTTTTTATAGTTTATTATTTGCCTTTTTCTTTGGATTTTTCTCGGCTTTCAAACGGCGGTCACTGTCCCCCATCTAAAAACAAATACTCTGTAAAGCTACACATTACTCATCTTTCTATTCAGCCTATTCATGTTCCAGTCTGTTATTCAAATCAGTGCATGGTTGCTATGCTAATTTGGACCCTAGCAACCGACTGCCGAAACTGCAGAGCTGCTGAATAAAAAGCTAACGAACTCACAAACCACAAATAAAAAACCAAAACCAAATTGTCTCAGAATATCCCTCTCTACATCATACTAAAAGTTTATTTGAAGGTAATAACCCCTTTAAATTTTGTATTTTATACTCGATATAGATTCTGTAGCCAATAGACTTTCTATAACCAAACAGGGTGTTACCTAGAAGAGCCAGTCATTACTGGATCAACGACATGAAATCCTGTTGCACTTACCCGTAAGCTCTGAAGGAGATCGCTAATAATACTCGCTGCGTGCTCACACCTGTCTGGGGGGCCCATGATGTGAGCAATTTTGTCAGGACCGGTTCCGTCGTCTGCAAGTAGAGAAAGTGATCATTTAATAGCCTGCATAAACAATGATATAGCCAGCACATGAGATGGGCAACAATCTTAAGGTGGCCATACACGGGCCGATAAAAGCTGCTGACAGATAGTATATGGGCCAATAAGCTGGCGGCCAGATCTCGATCGGACTAAAAATCCCTAGGGCCCACGATCGGATCAGCCTATGAGAGAGATCCGCTCGTTTGTTGACATCACCAAACGAGTGGATCTCTCGGGGTATGGCCACCTTTAGTCAAAATACAGTAGAAGGTCTTTCCTGAGGATCTACTGCTGGCAATGGTATTCAGACTCAGTCAAGGGCAACAACCTGCCCAGATGAATTTTTCTAAACAATATTTAGTTGAGTAAAGACAGATCATTATAAGGGGAGTTTGGAAGAGAATACAAGTTAGCTTAGGAAGGAGTGTCATCCTTAGTGATGATCGAACCTGTCCCGTTTCGATGAACATTTTGCGTAACTGCAAAAAAATGCGCACTGACAAAATTTTGCAAAATGCATTGAAGTCAATTGGCGTCTTTATACACATCAATTTTTACGTGCGTGACAATTTCTCTCGCTCCAAAGTCAATGGTTCTTTCTTACGGAGACTTTTTTAGTCCTAAAGCATTAAAGTCAATGGGTGTATTTTCTTATGGCGACTTTTTCTGCACAAGCGTTAAAGTCAATAGGCGTTCTTTCTTACGGAGACTTTTTAGTCCTAATGCATTAAAGTCAAAGGGTATTTTTTCTAGTCCACTATTTTGGATTCGGCCAAACCCCCGGAATCCTTCGCAAAAGATTCGACCAAATACCGAACCAAATATATATATATTCAGGGATGTTCAGTTTCCACAGCAGTCTAAATAGGTTAACTGGTCTAGTACTGGGAACAGTATGGCAAGCAAACCAGAGGGGGGCAAGTGGTGTCACCTGTTAAAATATCGGAGGCACTTCCCACAAAGCTGTGCGCTCACACACACCATAAATTGTCATTTGCACAAAGAAACACTTGCAAATTGTTTGTGCGCAGAGCCAAGAAGAAATTATAGGGAACCTTGCTGAGCGGTATTTCCTGAATAACAAGTCAATGTGGTAGTCAGGACCAGAAGACTTAGTGGGGAAAGCCTTTGGTTTCCCCAAATATATAATGTGTCATCAGCTGTATGTGCCCCCTCCAAGCTTCCATATACCCGATCCTTTTTACCTTGTTTGAACTGTATCCTGACACCGGCATCATTCTGGATCTTCTTAATCATGTCCCCACTGCGTCCTATAACGACCCCAACTGAGTGTCGGGGGACAGGCACCTGCAAGCACAGCAAAGATGATATTTAAAGGATAAGCAAACCTTTAAAATAAGCGAATGTAAGTGAATTTTAAGCACTTTTGTAATTTACTTTCATTATTTAATTTGCTTTGATTCCAAGATATTAAAGGGCACCAATCATGACCAAAATCATTTACTAAGTAAATACACTATGTGAAAGTTCAAGAAATCCGATTTTTAAAACAGTTAGAATTGTTTGTATAATGTAAATGATCAGCTCACTATTCCTTCTGCAAGATCTCCCCTATCTCCACTGCAGTTCTAGCTGAGGCAGGCATCTTGGATTTCACTGGCTCCTCCTACCTATATCTTCCCAGCCAACTGTAGCTCTGAAATCTCGCACATGCTCAGTTCAAATTCCTTGTTTGCTTATCAACCCTTCTAAGCTATTTTCAAATCAGCCAAACCTGTGCTTTAGCTGCTGTACAGTAGTGCTGCCATCTGCTGGAAGTTAGCAGGTGGCAGCACTTCTAGTGGATACTTCTAGGGAGTAGTTTACTAAAACAGCATTCTGGGTAGAATACTCAAAGCAGTGTTACAATCTGAGCATGCTCCTGAAATTTGCACATTAGAGTCTCTGTTAGAGTCTCAATATGGCCTCCCTCAGTGAAAGAACCCATTTGACAAAGTAAGGGATATTTTTTAAAACCTGCAGTTTTTTCAAAAAACTATATATGTAGTTTGATTAAACGTGTTTAGCTTGTACTGGTCAGATTGTTAATATGTGTTTGATTTTGGCTGTGATAGGTGCCCTTTAAGAGATACATGTACTGTTAATATGAATGGATTTTGTTACAACAGCACCACCTGCTGGTCAGTTTCCCACCAGTCTGACCACCAAGTAGTCAAGGAAGTTGTCAGGAGAAAGAAAGAGGCTGCTCTGATGTTCTTCTGCTTAGGAAAGATGTGAGAAAGGTTTATAATTGTTCCTAAGCAGAAGAACATCAGAGCAGCCTCTTTCTTCCTCCTGACAACTTCCTTGACTACTTGCTGGTCAGACTGGTGGGAAAATGACCAGCAGGTGGCGCTGTTGTAACAAAATTCATTCATATTAACAGTACATGTATCCCTTAATATCTTGGAATCAAAAGAAAATAAATAATGAATGTAAAAGACAAAAGTGCTTAGAATAGCACCCCATCAATTTTACTTCCACTTATTGTAAATGTTTACTTATCCTTTAAGAACGAAATTGATTTTTTTTTATAGGCAATATCTGTTTAACCAGGTCTTATGCCATATGAGAAAGGTTTTCATTCAACAGATCTTGTAAAACGGTTATCTTCCTATTCAAGCCATAAAACCTTTTATTATTCAGGTAGTTGCATGCCTTTAATTTTCTAGCGATCAAACCTGAATGCATTACATCGAGCAAGGAAGTCTTCTACTTACATCAATACCACCTCCTCCTCCTCCTCCTCCTCCACCACCTCGTGTCCCATACTCATTTCTGTCAAAGTTCGGCTGGTCTCTCTCCTTTAGAAGATCCATCACCATTTCACAGGCTTGCTGTTGCAACAGAAAAAGAATGACTGTTACCATAGGTCAATCACTGTGTCTAGAGCAAGATGGAGCATTGAGGAAAAACAGCTTTTAAACAGATGCCTTTCCACACAACCCAACACACAGGAGAGCACTTCTGCCTCTGCAGAGACAACTAACAGTCTCTGCTTTTAAAAAGGCAAGCCATTTAGAAGTCTTTTTGTAGGGGTGGTTAAAAGTTAGTTATTTCTACTTATTACTCATCTCTCCATTCAGGAGCTCTCCTATTGATAGTACGGTCTCTTATTCATTCAATACATGGTTGCTAGCAATCAATGCTGAAACTGCAAACTAAAGAGCTGCTGAATAAAAAGCTAAACAACTGAACACCCAAAAAACCAACAACCATTTGCAAATTGTCTCAGATTATCACGGTCTACATCAGTGATTCCCAACCAGAGTCTTGTGCGCAATATGTTGCTCTCCAACCCCTCAAAGCAGGTGCTTATTATTGAATTTCAGGCTTAAAGGAAAGTTTTGGTTGCATTTAAACCAGATGTACTGCCAAACAGTCTCCTGTAGGCTGCCAGTCCACCTAAGGTCTACCAAATATTTAACCAAAGCACTTGCGCACCACCCAGAAACTTTACATGCTTAAAAGTTAAAGGAGAACCAAACCATAAAAATGAATGTGCCTAAAAATGGCATATTTTATATAGTGAACTTATTGCACGAGCCTAAAGTTTCAGCTTGTCAATAGCAGCAATGATCCAGGACTTCAAACTTGTCACAGGGGGTCACCATCTTGGAAAGTGTGTGACGCTCACATGCTCAGTGGGCTCTGATTGGCTGTTGAGAAGCTAAGCTTAGGGCTCGTCACTAATTATCCAGCAGAAAATGAGCTTCCCTGGCTGTAATATAAGCTGATGCTACAGGTTTGCTGATTAAATTCTGATGCTAATTGCACTGGTTTCTGTGCTGCCATGTAGTAATTATGTGTATTAATTACTAATCAGCCTTATATTGTGACATTTCTATTCTATGTGTACTGTATATTGTGAGTGGCTCCCTAAGCTCAGTAAGTGACAGCAGCACAGAGCATGTGCAGTGAATCAGCAGAAAAGAAGATGGGGAGCTACTGGGGCATCTTTGGAGAGTCAGGGCACACGCTCAGATTCAGGGAGATTAGTCAACCAGCGACAAATCTCTTCTTCAGGCGACTAATCTCCCCGAACTGCCTCCCGCCGAGTAGAATGTAAATCGCCGGCGGTATGGCACTTGCAGCAATTCATTTTCGGTGACTAATCTGCCCAAATCAGAGTGTGCCCTGACCCTTAGCAGTAAAGATCTGCGTCTCCAAAGATGCCCCAGTAGCCTGCACCGAAGAGGAGATTTGTCGCCGTGCAACTAATCTCCTTTAATCTGAGTGTGTGCCCTTACCATAAAGGGCTGTGGTTGCCTTGGGCTGGTACAGAAGCACAAATCATGTACAACATTTCTACCTACTTTAGTTAGGCTTTAGATCTCCTTTAATAGAGAAATAGAAATGAATGGAGAGTTGTGGAATTTCACTCTAGAGCATTGTGGCGACCTCAAAATTCACACTTTAGTTGCGCTTCAGCCCTTTAATTTAAAGTCCAACAACCCCTTTAAAAGATCCAATGAAAACTTAATTACCTGCACTTTAAAAGGTTCCCCCACTATACGAAGAGGCTTATCCATGTTGGTATTTTGTGAGCCATCCTGTATCAGGATCATTTTGACTCCGGCTCGTTCCTGTAAAAAAAGGGCAAAGAATGAAGCCCATTATACTGAAAAAGGATTCTGTCACGATTTTTAGATGTAATTTTTATTTATAAATTACTGTTTAAACTGCATATAATATGATACAATATAAAATTGCAATCCTGAACCAACAAAAGTCTAGCCCCATATCAGATTTCAAAATTAAACGAAAAAAAAAAACTTTTGAGAAACTGATTTCAATGCAGAATTCTGCTGAAGCAGCAATAATTAACTGATGCGTTTTGAAAAAAACAAAAAAACATTTTTCTCCCATGACAGTATCCCTTTAATTTAGGAAGCTCCATCATACTTTGCAGCACTGTACATTGCACTGTGGATAATACTAACACCGTGACAACAGAAACAAAACATGAGGACAGAGGGACCCATCAGAGATCTATAATGCAGGACACTTTATGTGCACTATTTCCTGCATACACTAGACTTGCCATACTATTGCTCATTGGCCAGTTATATTTCATCCAGACACACCAGTGACGAACTGGGCAGTGCACCCCACAAAGTGAAGTCCGAACTCACCCAGCAGCAAAAGGAAGGTCATTTAAGAGGGCTTTAGGTTCTCGTGGTAGGATTTTTATAATTATAAGCCAATTAATTTTTGAGGCAGCAAAAACCAGGGGCTTAAAAAATACCAAATGTTAAAGGACAAGTAAACCTTTAAAATAAGTGAATATAAAATTGAGCACTTTTGTATTTGACATTAATTTATTTTCTATTCCAAGATATTAAGGAATACATGTGCTGTTAATATGAATTTTTGTTCCAACAGCTCCACCTGCTGGTCAGTTTCCCACCAGTCTGACCAGCAAGTAGTCAAGGAAGTTGTCAGGAGAAAGAAAGAGGCTGCTATGATGTTCTTCTGCTTAGGAAAATAATTAGAATCATCTCACATCTTTCCTAAGCAGAAGAACATCAGCCTCTTTCTTTCTCCTGACAACTTCCTTGACTACTTGGTGGTCAGATTGGTGGGAAACTGACATGCAGGTGGCGCTGTTGTAACAAAATTCATTCACATTAACAGCACATGTATCCCTTAATATCTTGAAATAAAAACAAAATAAAAAATGTCAAAAGTGCTTAGAATAGCCCCCTCGTCAATTTTACATTCACTTACTTTAAAGTTTTACTTATCCTTTAAGTCCTACTACATAAAATAGTATAAATTGTGATCAGTGCAATATCCTTTCAACTCACCTGTAACTGTTTTATGGTCTCTCCTCCTTTCCCAATGATCAGTCCAGCTTTTCCAGCAGGGATCATGATTTCCTGCAAGGAACCATTTTGCCCATTGGAGCTGTCGTGGAATTGGCTGGGGGGACCACCTCGACCTCTCAAAACAATGTCATCGAGCAACATCTTGGCTTTCCTAGTCAAAAAAAGAGCACTAGTGAGAAAAGACAACTACTTGCGCACATTTGTGTCGGCCTAGAGAAATAAAAGTCTACTCACTGCACAGCATCGGGGTTACCAGTCAGAGAAACGATCCTCTCGGGCATCCCACCACTGTCTGAAAGTCAAAGGCAAGAATATTTCATGGTTGTGCTCCTTTCCAATCAAAGCGCAGATAAATACATATTACATATCCTTTCAAGCCACATATTAAAGGGACAGTGACACGTCTCAGGTTTCAGCAATTGAATTCTTCATCAAAACAGGCCTATATGTGCTTTAGAACATTTCCCTCAATGTGACATCTTTGTATGTAAATTGGACATAGGTCACTTCTCCTTTAAGAGAGTGCTGGACTCAGACACGTTCCTATGGTCCATTGGGGCTTGTCGATGAGAGCTGCAAGGCCGGAGGTTAAATGCTTCATTGACAGGAAGAATCTGGCAGCAGTTAAATTGTGGTATCGGCTTATACTACAGGGTCAGGGGTTTACAGCCTCCTTCTCACAGTGCTGATGCTGCCTTTCATGTTCAGGTATGTGACTGTACATTTAAATCCTCTGCTCCTCCACCACCACACTGCAAAACTCCTCTTCTGCACCGCTCATTTATGTTAATGGCGTTTTTAACTTATTCTGCCTTACTTGATTATGTGTGGCCCTTGCCTGCCTTCCCTGCACAAACAGAATGATCTGTGCCAGATTAATCTTTTAACTCCCAGAGCTGGAGTAGATCTTTAGTGCAGGAAAAGTCAAAGCAGACAGGAAAGGGACACGCATACATAACCTAGTAAGAGGGAAGGAGTTAAAAGCACTAGCTGAAAAAAACACAAACAACAGTGCAGGGAAGGAGATTTTCAGAAAGGAGGCAGCTTTTATTTTTTGCATGAGCGGGTGTGAGATGAGAGGCTGAAAGCAGTAGTACTCGCCCCCTACAGGAAGTAGTGAGATGAGACTGAAAGCAGTAGTACTTGCCCCCTACAGGAAGTAGTGAGATGAGACTGAAAGCAGTAGTACTCGCCCCCAACAGGAAGTAGTGAGATGAGAGACTGAAAGCAGTAGTACTCGCCCCCTACAGGAAGTAGTGAGATGAGACTGAAAGCAGTAGTACTCGCCCCCTACAGGAAGTAGTGAGATGAGAGGCTGAAAGCAGTAGTACTCGCTCCTACAGGAAGTAGTGAAATGAGAGGCTGAAAGCAGTTGTAATCGGCACCTACAGAAAGTAGTTACATTAGAGAGGCTAAAAGCAGTAGTACTCGCTCCTACAGGAAGTAGTGAGATAAAAGGCTGAAAGCAGTAGTACTTGCCCCCTACAGGAAGTAGTTACATAAGAGGATAAAAGCAGAAATACTCCCCTCCTACAGGAAGTAGTTACATAAGAGAGGCTGAAAGCAGTAGTACTTGCCCCTACCGGAAGTAGTGAGATGAGAGGCTGAAAGCAGTTATTCTCGCCCCCTACAGGAAGTAGTTACATAAGAGAGGCTGAAAGCAGAAATACTCCCCTCCTACAGGAAGTAGTGAGATGAGAGACTGAAAGCAGTAATACTCACCCCCCTACAGAAAGTAGTATCTGCATACGAGGAAGAGGGGTGTTTTTTTACAATATATTTTACTAATTTGTGGGTTTACATGAATAATTTTGCGATTCATAGTTATTATTGCCATCAAAGTAGAGGAGATCTAAAAACAAAACTAGAGGTGTCACTATCTCTAACTGTGCAGTGTGTTACAGCACAACTTCTCACCTGGGGATATCTGTACTTTGCACCCGGACTCCTGCTGAATCTTATTGATCTGTTCTCCTCCACGACCAATAACTGCAAAGAGAGGAAACGTCTACTAAACTGCCACCTAATCAGCGGACATTGTGAGAAATATGTATTAAGGGAATAACTTACTGAGTCCCACCATTCCGTCTGGAACTCGATACTCCTCTGTCATGGAAGACGACCTGGGAATGGCACATCAGTGGGATTAAAACAAGTTGACATGAGAATGAAGGGAGAAGAGATAACAGGGTATATTTTTTGGCTTTAATGCTTACCTTGGAGGATGAACTGGAGCAAGCTGAGGGGGCATTGCTACAGGAAGAAGAAATAAATAAGTCACTTGGATTTTTTTCCTGTGCTTCAAGGATATAATTTGTTTTCTAGCCTCATTCAAAAGGATTTGGCTTCAAGTTAGGTAACATGTATCTATGCACATAGGAGGTGGCTCCTTCTCAAAAACATTGAATATATTAAAAGATAAGTAAAACCTAAAATAAGTGAATGTAAAATTGATGATGGTGCTATTCTAAGCACTTTTGCAATTTACATTCATTATTTATTTTGTTTTTATTCCAATATAGTTATATAAGGGGTGGTTAACCTTCAAATTAACTTTTAGTATATTATAGAATGGACAATTATAAGCAACTTTTCAATTAGTCTTTACTTTTAATTGTTTTTTTTAGTTGTTTGCCTTCTTCTTCTGACTTTTTACTGCTTTCAAATGGGGGGTCCCATCTAAAAACAAATGCTGTAAGGCTACTAATTCATGGTTATTGCTACTTTTTATTACTGCTCTTTCTATTAGGTCCCTCTTCTGTTCATATTCCAAAGTATGGTTTCCAGGGTAATTTGGACCCTACCAACCAGATTGCTGACATGTAGAGCTGCTGAATAAAAAGCTAAATAACTAAAGCTACAAATAATAAAAATGAAAACCAATTGCAAATTGTCTCGGAATATCCCTCTTCATCATACTAAAAGTTGATTTAAAGGTGAACAACCCCTTTAAGGGATATATGTACTGTTAATATGAATGAACTTTGTTACAACAGCGCCACCTGCTGGTCAGTTTCCCACCAGTCTGACCAGCAAGTAGTCAAGGAAGTTGTCAGGAGAAAGAAAGAGGCTGCTCGGATGTCCTTCTGCTTAGGAAAACAATTAGAAACCTTTTCTCGGCAAATGAGCGGATCTCTCCCCAATATGCCCACATTGAAGGTGGTGATATCTGGCTGATCCGAGCGTGGGCCATAGGGCCCAACGATCGGATCATAATGGATCCGGTACGGGTGGTCGGATGGCGGGACCACATACACGCATAGATGTGATGGGATTTTTTAACCTGCCCGATAGAGATCGGCCCAACTTTCAGCCGGATATAGATCGTGGAAGTCTGTTGGATGGCCCCACACACTGGCAATTAAGCTTCCGAATGGGTCTATCGGCAGCTTTTATTGGCCTGTGTATGGGGGCCTTTAAAAGACTAAAATTAGGCTATAAAAGTTACACAATTATGTTTTAGGGTTTGTGTACCAGCCCAAAGCCAGCACAGCCCTTTAGCAGGGAAGATCTGTGTCTCTTTAGATGTCCCATATGCTCCACATATTTTATTCCTGATTTCCGGCACATGCTTTGGGCTGCGGTCACTTTCTTGAGCCTTGCAAAATAAATGAGTAAACATGGCCACAGGGCCACCATTGTAAGAAAATATATTCGGTGCGTATATGGTGGGAGACGAGTTGACCGATATCAGCAGAAGACTTGGGTATAGGTCGGCACATCGATCAGGCTGGCCGGAAAATCGGGCGCCTTTGAAGGCACCTAAACATCGGCCATTGTTAGTGCTGAATCATCAGATACAGGTGGAATTCTATTGTTTCTATATTATATCTGACCATTCTGCTCTACACTACAAACGATCTTTCCTGGAAATATGGTAATTGTAACATCTATGGCCACCTTAATTCGGAATTAACAGATATTTGCAATTCATGGCAGCTCCCATATTTGCACATTGAGCATCAGAACCGAATAATCTAATCTCACCCCTGTAAAACCAACTTCTGCGACAGACCAAGTGCAATCCGGACACATTTCTAACAGCCACACGTTGAGCTTCTGAATAGCAGCAGAAAATTACAGGCAGCATGGTGATCCAACTTTAGTGTCTAAGTGGGTTCAATTTGCCGGTTGCAATAACCCAGAGCAACCAATCAATTTACTGGTCACCCAGTCAAGAGCATGTTTTATTTAGTTTTTAAGTATGGGGGTATCTGCATAAAAACCAAATTCTTAAAACACTTGAGAGAAAAAGGTTAAACTTGGACATAATACAACACAATACTATGCCACAATTTCGTTTTTTTTAGTTAAAGGGTTGGTTTGCCTTTAAGTTAACTTTTAGTATGTTATAGAATGGCTAAATCTAAGCATCTTTTCAATTGGTCTTTATTTTTTCTACAGATTTTGAGTTGCCTTGTGACTCTTTCCAGTTTTTAAAAGGGGGTCACTGAAACCATCTAAAAACAAATGGCTAGAAATGTATTGTTATTGTTACTTTTTATTAATCTTCCTATTCTGTCCTCTCCTATTCCAGTCTCTTATTCAAATCAATGCATGGTTGCCTGGTCATGTGCTTTCAGAAAGAGCCAGCACTTTAGGATGGAACTGCTTTCTGGCAGGCTGTTTCTCCTACTCAATGTAACTGAATGTGTCTCAGTGGGACCTGGATTTTACTATTGAGTGCTGTTCTTATATCTACCAGGCAGCTGTTATCTTGTGTTAGGGAGCTGTTATCTGGTTACCTTCCCATTGTTCTGTTAGGCTGCTGGGGGGGAAAGGAGGGGGTGATATCACTCAACTTGCAGTACAGCAGTAAAGAGTAACTGAAGTTTATCAGAGCACAAGACACATGACTTTGGGCAGCTGGGAAACTGACAATATGTCTAGCCCCAGGTCAGATTTAAAAAAAAAACAAAACTGTTTGCCCTTTTGAAAAACGGATTTCAGTGCAGAATTCTGCTGGAGCGCCACTATTAAGTATTTTAAATTAAATTAGAAAGTAGGCTACTTACATTCAGGTTGGGTTGCCAGTTTCTTACACTCTGGCTGGTCTGGAGAAGGAAAACCAAACATATCTGGAATAAACAAGTAATTATTTATAGCATGATGCCGAAGACAAGACACCTTCATTTACTGATGTTAAACTTGCAACAGTGCAGCGAGGCACATTAACCAGATACTGTATCTCATTGTTCTAAATGTGGGTAATGCGAATAGCGAAGGCCACTGCGTGGTGAGCCATTTAGAAACCAGAATGAGGGAATCACGTGACCACGCAATGTAATACGTGACCGAGGAATTGCAAATTAGATCACAGGCACTGCTTTACCTCCATCCTCTAACTGCCTTTTCTGCCCCCCGAAGTTGAACTCTGGGGTGTTGTTAACGCCACCGGTGACATCGCCTCCGATCTTTGCGGCAATCTGTAGGAGGAAGCGAGAGAGAAATCAAATGGCTATTTATCAGATCTTGGTTAAAGGAGAAGAAAAGGTAAGCAAGTCTTATCAGGAAGGTCCACCCAAATTTACCAGTAAACCCTCAAAGTAATGCTGCTCTGAGTCCTGTCAAAAGAAACAGCACATTTCTTTCCTTCTATTGTGTACTCATGGGCTTCTGTATCAGACTTCCTGTTTTCAGCTTATACCTCCAGGGCTAGGGCTTGAGCATGCTCAGTTTGCTCTTCTCCCCCCCTCCCTGCTGTAATCTGAGCCCAGAGCTATGGGTCAGCAGAGAGAGACAGACAGGAAGTGATGTCACAACAAGCAAGTATGGCAGCTGCTTTCCTAAACAAACAGAGACAAGGTCTGGAGTGATTTACTCAGGTATGGAAAAGCATTCTAAAGAATAAAAACGGAGTTCTAGCTTGAACTGGTGTGGCTAATCAATTGGCAATAAACTGCCTTGGTAGCTTTCCTTCTCCTTTAAACCCCCAGGGCTTGGCCATGGTCAATTTGTTGCTCACTCCCCCTCCCTGCTGTAATCTGAGCCCAGAGTTATGAGTGAGCAGGGAGAGACTCAGGCAGGAAGTTATGTCACACCACACTAATATGGCAGCTGCTATCCTAAAAAAACAGCTTCTAGAGCGGTTTACTCGGGTATGGTAAAGCATTCTACAGAATATAGTGTTATAGCTGGCATTATTGTGGCTAATCTATTGGCAATAAACTGCTTTGGTGGCTTTTATAGGGGTGGTTCACGTTTAAATTAACTTTTAGTATGGGCAATTCGAAGCAACTTTTCAATTGGCTGTTTCTCGTTTTTAAATTACTTGCCTTCTTCTGACTGTCTCCAGCTTCCAAATGGGGGGTCACTGACCCCATCTGAACACAAGTGCTCGGTAAGGCTACAAATGCATTGTTATTGTGACTTTCTAATAGTCATTGTTCTATTCCGACCCTCCCCTAATTATATTCCAGTCCCCTATTAAAATCAGTGCATGGTTGCTTGGGTAATTTGGACCATAACCACACGAGAGCCCATTTTAAATATATTTAAAGGGCATGTAAAGGCAAAATAAAATCCCATTTTTACTTTCTTAAATGAAAAAGAAACCTTTCTCCAAAATACTTTAAAAAATGTGTGCCTTTTTATAAGAAACCTGACTGTATGCAGTGAAATTCCCCCTTCATTTACTGCTGTGGATAGGAATTGTCAGACGGTCCCTAACTGCTCTGCAGGGAAACAATCATACTTATGAACAGCAGGGGGAGCCCCCGCCTTACTTCCCAGCCATGCAGAACTCAAGCAGCTTTGTTTGTTTCCCTGTAGAGCAGTCGGCGACTGTGTAGAGATTTGTATTGGATTTTATTTTTGCCTTTACATCCCCTTTACTGTTTCCAACTCCAGCTGCAGGGACAAAGATCATGGAGCCAGATTTAAACAGATAAACTGGGATTCTATTTGGAGGATTATTTTGCTGCAGCCACTGGTTCTGGAGAGTTGGAGAAAGTTTGTACACAGGACCCAGTGCAGTCTGTATATTCTGATTATCAATCAGTCTTGCTGTATCGGCTTCTGGCAGATATTATTTGACTTGTGCTGCTTTGATAATTTATGAGCTCAGACCACACTGAGCATGTGCACAGTCTTAGTCTTGCAAAGATGTATAATAAAGTTACAAGTTACAACTTTAAAAGCATAAATCATTTGTTTGATTAGGCTTGTGGGGCAGTAAGTTCATGTTTAGTATACAAAATACAGCATTTCTAGCCTTATTCTATTTTTACTTTATGAGCCTCACAAGGAAACTTCGGACGACTTCGGAAAACAAAACGCTCAGGGTATCATCCCACCGGTGATTTAAATCCTAGCCGGCGGGAGTTAGTTTGGGGAGATTAGATGGCGGGTGACTTATCTCCCCGAATCGGAGCATGTCTCTGCCCTTAGGCAACATAATCCCCAAGGATCACAGGCCATTGAGGGGCGGGTTAGACCACGTCTGTTTACAATGAAAGTCAAGTTGCCTCGGGTGATTAGGCTTTTAGGGAAGCTGCCATTTAGATAATAGAATGTAAAAGATGTAACTAGCCCATGCAGGTGGCCTCCAGGCTATGTTCTGTAACTCATTAGCATTTCTATTGCCTCACAGTTGCTAAGAAGACTGAGCACAACTACCACAAAGCAGACTGATGGCCAATGTTATTTAAAAAAGTTGTTCAGCTTCCAAACATTTTTTTTTTAGTTCCATTGTTTTCATATTGTTCCCCAGAAATAAAGACTTTTTTCAATCACTTTCCATTTTTTCAAAATCTAAGTTTAAAGTTGAATGTCCCTGCCTCTGGTGTTTCAATCTGGCAGATCAGTAATTCTGGTGCAGATTCTGAACAGTTAGAATTTTGATACATTTAGTAGATACATTTAGTAGATACATTTAGTAGATACATTTAGTAGATACATTTAGTAGATACATTTAGTAGATACATTTCTCAGCAGTATCAGTGGCATATTAGCAACTATTGTATCAAGTCTAACAGCTGCCTGTAATGAAACTCAGGGATTCTGCTCAGCAGGGACAAAGAAATTTACCAACTAAATGTATCAATTTAGAACAGTTTACAGGGTCGTTGACCCCCACCCTGCCAGAGCTTAGTGAAAGAATTAGAATTCTCTCACATCTTTCCTAAGCAGAAGAACATCAGCCTCTTTCTTTCTCCTGACAACTTCCTTGACTACTTGCTGGTCAGACTGGTGGGAAACTGTCCAGCAGGTGGCGCTGTTGTAACAAAATTCATTCATATTAACAGCACATGTATCCCTTAATATCTTGGAATAAAAACAAAATAAATAATTGTGTGTAAATTACAAAACTGCTTAGAATAGCACCATCATCAATTTTACATTCCCTGGTTTTAAAGGTTTACTTGTCCTTTAAAAGAAAACTTTTAGAGGTGTGCTATTGAGTTGCTATCTGGGGTACAGTGAAAGTCGGGGGTTGAAGCAGCACAAAGCATGTGCTCCAGGGATCTACAGGTCAACTCAGTTAAAGAGAGCTAAACTTTTGCACAACCCCCCACAAAGGACGGTTTCAGCTCCCAAGCTAGAGAACATACAGGAAAGGGTTCACTAGTTTTCACTTACTCACCACCCCTATTATTCTCACCTGCCCTGGAAGAGTTCAGGGGCTGCACAAGATCATTGTAGGTCACTAGTAGTGAAAGTGCCATAAGGATGAACTCACAAGCCCAACTCCCCCACCTCAGGCCCTGGCACCCAAACCCCATGCACTGTACAAAGCAATGGACCCCCTGTATTGTATAAAGTCATTGCCCCCTATAGCAAACACTGCACTGTTCCATACCTTCACCCAAGCTCCTCCCACACAGTACACAGTCCTCTAGCCACACCCCCTGTAATGGACACACCCATAGCTCCAATACCATGAGCCCCTAGCCCTGCCTTCAATATATAAACCTTGACCCCTAGATAATTCCCATATACAATCCTTGGACCCCTAGCCCAATCCCATTCAGTATACAAGACTCTGACCCCTAGCCCAATCCCATTCAGTATACAAGCAATGGGTCGCAAGTCAACACCCTGCTATATACAAGTCATGGACCAACTAGCCAAGCCCCTTACAAGCCTTGACCCCTAGACATTGCAAGCCACCTGCAGGATACAAGCCACGGGCCCCTAATCAAGGCAAATGCAGGATACAAGCCACGGGCCACTAATCAAGGCCACATGTAGTATACAAGCCACTGGCCCCTAATCAAGGCCACCTGCAGGATACAAGCCACGGGCCACTAAAAAAGGCAAATGCAGGATACAAGCCACGGGCCACATGTAGTATACAAGCCACGGGCCACTAATCAAGCCAAAAGACACAAGCCACTAATTATGCCACATGCAAGATACAAGCCACGGGTCACTAAATAAATCACGTGCAATACACAAGCCACGGGCCCAAGCCACTAATTATGCCACATGCAGGATACAAGCCACGGGTCACTAAATAAATCACGTGCAATACACAAGCCACGGGCCCTAGCTCCCTCCTCTATAGACAATAAGTGGCCCGTATAAAAAGCCCCCTGTGTAGAGAAAGCCATGGGCCCTGACTAAACTCCGCGCTCTCCCAAGGCCCGAGCCAAACACACACTCATATACATCTTCCCGCTCTCCAGTCTGTAGGAAACTACAATTCCCAGCAGCCACCGCTCTCCCGAGGCTCCACACACCGCTGGTTGATGAACAGATAAAGGGTCCCGGCTTAAATACGCGGTTTTACCAATTCCCGGCGCCAAACACGAGCACCCAGGGAACGCAGGGAAGCGCCGCACATCCGGCCCGAACGCCTCACGTTTACACGGGATCCCGCTCTCTATTCCAGCCGCCCACACTCTTAATATTCCCACTGCAGCGCCCTTACCTGGCGGGCCCTCTGTACAGCATCGGCAAATGCGTCTTTACGGTTACCGCTCTGGGCTCCGGGATAGTCTGACATGGTGGCAGTGGCTTCTCCGCGGTCTGAAGGCGCGAACAAGGCCGCGACGCGCAAAGAACCCTGGGAAAAGAAGGGGGGGAATGAAGACCGCTGAGCAACAAACGTAACAACCAACCACAGCGCTTTGGTGCTTTGGAGCCAGCCAACCGCAGAGCTGGGGCGGTGCTTGGGCAAAACTGACTGACACCCACCAGAGGCCTATAACAAGAGGAAGCGCTGCGTCGTAGGGAACAAAGACAAGTGGGTGGGAAGGCGCAGATTGAGATACGCAGTAGCCATACAGCGCAGAACACGGTGTTAATTGACGTGCATTAGAACCAACCATTTGCGTGTAAATGCTAAAAGGCGGAGCTATTATTTGTTTTATTCACTGGATTGGCTACAAAGAAGAGACTGGCACCGCAGGCCTCTAAACACATTTTAGGCCTTTGGATTGGCGAGGTACCGGAACACAGCGGTGTTTGTAGTCGCTTTATAAACTGGGCCTTTTTACCTGTGTTCCCAATCCCAGCGATTACTTTACTCTCTTCAATGACTGACCGATTCCTCAATTGTGTCCATCGGCAGCATCTCATTGTGTCACATAATCAGTGAGAGAAGAGCAGCAAATAAACTATAAACATAATATGAAATATTCATCTTCCCCTGGGTCCTACTGCCAACACGTGGTCTGGCCTCCCAATGACTAATGTGCTGCTTCTACCTCCTTCTTTCACTTATATTTCTCTTTATTCCTATTAATAACATTGGGATCACTCACCTTCCTATATATTTATCTTTATTCCCTATAAATAACATTGGGATCACTGACCTTCCTATATATTTATCTTTATTCCCTATTAATAACATTGGGATCACTGACCTTCCTATATATTTATCTTTATTCCCTATTAATAACATCTGGATCACTGACCTTCCTATATATTTATCTTTATTCCCTATAAATAACATTGGGATCACTGACCTTCCTATATATTTATCTTTATTCCCTATTAATAACATTGGGATCACTGACCTTCCTATATATTTATCTTTATTCCTATTAATAACATTGGGATCACTGACCTTCCTATATATTTATCTTTATTCCCTATTAATAACATTGGGATCACTGACCTTCCTATATATTTATCTTTATTCCCTATTAATAACATTGGGATCACTGACCTTCCTATATATTTATCTTTATTCCCTATTAATAACATTGGGATCATATCACTGACCTTCCTATATATTTATCTTTATTCCCTATTAATAACATTGGGATCACTGGCCTTCCTATATATTTATCTTTATTCCCTATTAATAACATTGGGATCACTGACCTTCCTATATATTTATCTTTATTCCCTATTAATAACATTGGGATCACTGACCTTCCTATATATTTATCTTTATTATTCCCTATTAATAACATTGGGATCACTGGCCTTCCTATATATTTATCTTTATTCCCTATTAATAACATTGGGATCACTGATCTTCCTTATATTTATCTTATTCCCTATTAATAACATTGGGATCACTGGCCTTCCTATATATTTATCTTTATTCCCTATTAATAACATTGGGAATCACTGATCTTCCTTATATTTATCTTTATTCCCTATTAATAACATTGGGATCACTGACCTTCCTATATATTTATCTTTATTCCCTATTAATAACATTGGGATCACTGATCTTCCTTATAGTATTATCTTTATTCCCCCTATTAATAACATTGGGATCACTGACCTTCCTATATATTTATCTTTATTCCCTATTAATAACATTGGGATCACTGATCTTCCTTATATTTAATCTTTATTCCCTATTAATAACATTGGGATCACTGACCTTCCTATATATCTATCTTTATTCCCTATTAATAACATTTGGGGATCACTGACCTTCCTATAGATTATCTTTATTCCCTATTAATAACATGCGGATCACTGACCTTCCTATATATTTATCTTTATTCCCTATTAATAACATTGGATCACTGACCTTCTATATATTTATCTTATTCCCTATTAATAACATGCGGATCACTGACCTTCCATATATTTATCTTTATTCCCTATTAATAAACATTGGGATCACTGACCTTCCTATAGATTTATCTTTATTCCCTATTAATAACATTGGGATCACTGACCTTCCTATATATTTATCTTTATTCCCTATTAATAACATTGGGATCACTGACCTTCCTATATATTTATCTTTATTCCCTATTAATAACATTGGGATCACTGACCTTCCTATATATTTCTCTTTATTCCCTATTAATAACATTGGATCACTGACCTTCCTATATATTTATCTTTATTCCCTATTAATAACATTGGGATCACTGACCTTCCTATATATTTATCTTTATTCCCTATTAATAACATTGGGATCACTGACCTTCCTATATATTTATCTTTATTCCCTATTAATAACATTGGGATCACTGACCTTCCTATATATTTATCTTTATTCCCTATTAATAACATTGGATCACTGACCTTCCTATATATTATCTTTATTCCCTATTAATAACATGGGATCACTGACCTTCCTATATTATTTTCTTATCCCTATTAATAACATTGGGATCACTGACCTTCCAATATATTTCTCTTTATTCCCTATTAATAACATTGGGATCACTGACCTTCCTATATATTTATCTTTATTCCCTATTAATAACATTGGGATCACTGACCTTCCTATATATTTATCTTTATTCCCTATTAATAACATTGGGATCACTGACCTTCCTATATATTTATCTTTATTCCTATTAATAACATTGGGATCACTGACCTTCCTATATATTTATCTTTATTCCCTATTAATAACATTGGGATCACTGACCTTCCTATATATTTATCTTTATTCCTATTAATAACATTGGGATCACTGACCTTCCTATATATTTATCTTTTTTGCTCGGGCCACTGAAGGCACCTGAACATCGGCGTGTGGAACTGCTGAATTGTCAGATTATTGTCAGTTTTATTCTATTGTTTCTACCTGTAAATCTGACCAATACATCTGTATTGAAAACGAACAATCTTTCGCAGGAAATATCGCAATTGTAACATCTATGGCCACCTTTAGAGTCCTGCATTGAGTTGGATACCTGCAGAATTGTGCAAAGCACTCAGGTTCCAGGCAGAAAGTCTCATTCTCTAACCAATCTGTGGGTACCCTGCCTGGGTTGACTGCAAGCTTGCAATCCAATCCCTCCTTGTGTGAAAAGTAATTTTCCTCTTGAACTGGTGGACCTGTGTCTGTCTGGAGTTATTTCACTTCTGTATTTCTCTGACTATGGTTTGGCTCAGAGTTGAGGGTAGGGATGGGTATCGGGAGAGGCGAGTATATTGGTTGCGGGTCTGGATTGGGCACACGTCTGATCAGCCGGGCTCACGTAGAACTCTAGTTTCAGTAGCTGCTCGCAGGTTTCCACCCCTTCAGGGCCCGACAGATGATCATGCTGTAACGAATCCGCCATAATAATTTCGCCCAAAGCTGGGCCCAGGAACTACTAGTTACGTTACTTGCTGCTCATTTCTGCTGTTTGCACCTACAATGGTCCTTTTGTAACCTGTGCAGAATTGATTATATTCTACATCAATTGGGAGTCCACATCTGATTTCCATTTAGTTAAGCCCAAGGGACTCGCCCCAGTTCTCAGGCGATAACATATAAGAGATTCCTTTATCCAAAGATAACTGTCCCAAGGCTTTTTTTTCCATAAAAAATGTTATTTTATTTAAATTAGTTCCTGTATCCAAATACACCTATGACTAAGCGCCGGAGGGTGCGAAACGCGTAAGGTGGGCCTGGTGGGGTTTGTTTGTAACTGAATTTTAATGCTAATTTAAATAAAATAACATTTTTTATGGAAAAAAAGCCTTGGGACAGTTATCTTTGGATAAAGGAATCTGTGCAGAATTGACCCACCGTGTACAAATGTATGTCATTATCCTGTCACACATCACCATTCATTTTGAATCGGGGGAAAATCGTTTTGAACTTTTTCACCCTCTGGTGGAGCTGCAAAAACAAATCCTATAATTACACCGATTTGTGAACTAGATAGCCTTATAGAACCCGGGATGTAATTCTTGCCCCTTTTCTATACTTTTATACCTCTTTCCTTTTTGAGATAACTATTAGTATGATGTAGAGAGTGATATTCTGAGACAATTTACAAT
The DNA here is from genome assembly GCF_017654675.1 of Xenopus laevis. Lineage (NCBI taxonomy): Eukaryota > Metazoa > Chordata > Amphibia > Anura > Pipidae > Xenopus > Xenopus laevis. The sequence continues at coordinate 126,059,564 of NC_054376.1, forward strand.
TCATGTTAATTTTTTATTATTTACCTTAAGCAATCTGGTAACTAGGGTCCAAATTCCCCTAGCAACCATGCATGGATTTGAATAAGAGACTGGAATATGAATATATGATATTAATATGATATAAATATGAGAGGGCCTGAATAGAAGGATCAGTAATAAAAAGTAACAATAACTATATTTGTAGCCGTACAGAGCATTTGTTTTTTAGAAGGGAGTCAGTGTCGCCCAATTAAAAGCTGCAAAGAGTCAGAAGAAAAAGTCAAAAAACTATAAAACTATAAAAAATTAAAACCAAATGAAAAGTTGCTAAGAATTGGCCATTCTATAACATAATAAAAGTTTCCTTAAAGGAGAACTAAACCCTAAGAATTAATATGGCTAAAAATGGCATATTTTACATAGTGAACTTATTGCACGGGGCTAAAGTTTGAGCTTGTCAATAGCAGCAATGATCCAGGACTTCAAACTTGTCACAGGGGGTCACCATCTTGGAAAGTGTCTGTGACACTCACATGCTCAGTGGGCTCTGATTGGCTGTTGAGAAGCTAAGCTTAGGGCTCGTCACTAATTATCCAGCAGAAAATGAGCTTCCCTGGCTGTAATATAAGCTGATGCTACAGGTTTGCTGATTATTCGATTCTGATGCTAATTGCACTGGTTTCTGTGCTGCCATGTAGTAATTATGTGTATTAATTACTAATCAGCCTTATATTGTGACATTTCTATTCTATGTGTACTGTATATTGTGAGTGGCTCCCTAAGCTCAGTAAGTGACAGCAGCACAGAGCATGTGCAGTGAATCAGCAGAAAAGAAGATGGGGAGCTACTGGGGCATCTTTGGAGACACAGATCTTTACTGCTAAAGGGCTGTGGTTGCCTTGGGCTGGTACAGAAGCAAAAAACTTAATGTAGCTACTTCTTTAGTTAAGCTTTACTTCTCCTTTAAAGGTGAACCACCCCTTTAAACCAAAGTGGATAAAACAGTTTTAAGTGACACCAGGGTAATAGGTAAAGTGGGTAGTTAGTTTGACAAAGACAACACTTGCACCGTGTCGGGTAAACGCACAAAGGTTAGAACTTATATCATGTGTATAATTTATTATTCATTTCTTTATTTATTCATTTTTACACGTTGGTTAAATTCATGACTTAATTCATTTACTATTTTTACTAATTGAAATCAAGCAGAAAAAGAATAAAAGAAACATTAATTAGCTCTGTAAAGCTTCGGATATAATTATTGATACGTGAGTCATAATTAGCTATTGATTTTACATCCATTCCATATCTGATCCCAAAACGCACTGTGATGTTTAGCTCATTTATATTTATGTTTAAATCAAATCAGAAATTTCTATCCCAAAAGCACACTTGGACATATTTCTCAAAAACTTGCTCTTTAGTTAAAAAAAGTGTTTATTCCATCACATTTAAACAACCCCACATGGAGCCTAACGCGTTTCATGCTTACCTAGCACTTAGGGGCAGATTTACATAGGGTCGAATATCGAGGGTTAATTAACCCTCGATATTCGACTGCCGAATGTAAATCCTTCGACTTCGAATATTGAAGTCGAAGGATTTACCGCAAATAGTTCGATTGAATGAAAAATCGTTAGATCGATTAAATCCTTCGAACAGTTCAATTTGAAGGATTTTAATCCATCGATCGAACGATTTTTCAGTGACCAAAAAAACATTAGAAAGCCTATGGGGACCTTCCCCATAGGCTAACATTGCACCTCGGTAGGTTTTAGGTGGCGAAGTAGGGGGTCAAAGTTTTTTTTAAAGAGACAGTACTTCAATTATCGAATGGTCGAATATTCTAACGATTTTTAGTTCGAATCGTTTGTTTCGAAGTCGTAGTCGAAGTAGCCAATTCGATGGTCGAAATAGCCAAAAAAATCATTTGAAATTCGAAGTTTTTTTTATTCTATTCCTTTTTTTATTCTATTCATTCACTCGAGCTAAGTAAATGGGCCCTTCCAGATGGGACACATATCTGAGTATAAATATCTGGAATTGCTTATGACTAAGTGCTAGGTAAGCATGAAACGCGTTAGGCTCCATGTGGGGTTGTTTTAAATGTGATGAAATAAAACCTTTTTTTTTAACTAAAGAGCTTATGAAAGTTTTTGAGAATTGTGATATACCTCGGTTTGGTCACTAGAGGTCTATAGCGTGCCACAGATTGACATTTACTATCCATTGCTCTGTAGCCAAGCTTTTTGTATGTGTTACATTTGGACATATATCAAAATAAGAAAGAGGAAATTTATTATACAAGATAAATTGATTTGAAGCATTGATAGAGCAGGTTGCTTTGTTGCACATATGTGAATTGGACTTTAGCATTCTATTTAACCTCTATCTTGTATGTAAATGAACAATGTTTTTGTGAATTAACAAATTTCAGTTGTAAGAACGCGTGGCTTTTAGCAATGGGGTTAATCGCCCACCTTGTAATTAATGTCATGTCCGGTGAATCCATTCAAAAAGCCGTTCGGCACATTAGAGTGCTATGCCTAGGACTACATATCGTTGATACGAAACGCGTCAGGATGTTTTTAACAAGTTGAAATAAAGTACGTAACTTTTAACTCACGAGTGCTCGTCGATTTTATCTTCTATTTGCAATTCACCTTCAGCTACGGCTTGGGGCCGACACACCCGAGCCACTCGTTTCATCTGGTCAGTGCCTTCCCTCACATTAGCCATATACACTGTTTGAAGCATCGGCAATCCCAAGAGCGGGACCCGGGTTTGTACACCCAGGTCACTGTGTAATCCGGGAGAGCGACATATGCTATCTGCCTTAGAGTTAACCAATTTTTTGAAACAGTAGCAAGGCTCCATTTACTTTCTTTATATATATATATATATTTTTTGGTTTCGGTCGAACCCCCGAATCCTTTGTGACAGATTCGGCCGAGTACCGAACCAAACCCTAATTTGCATATGCAAATGTGCATATGCAAATTAGGGATGGGAAGGGGAAACATTTTTTACCTCCTTGTTTTCTGACAAAAAGTCATGTGATTTCGTTCCCCGCCCCTAATTTGCATATGCAAATTAGGATTCAGCCAAATCCTGCTGGAAAAGGCCAAATCCCAGGCCAAATCCTGGATTCAGTTCATCCCTAATAAATATATATATATATAGTCAAAGGAACCAAATTGAGCATTTTCAATATTGTTTTATTATTCATAGGTTTTTTCCCCCCATAAAGTAATCTTATACCCAGAAATGCAGGCACAGCATCACCTGGCAAAGATATAAGTACTGGAAGGGGTTATTCACCTTTAAAGGGCAAGTCAACCCCAAAATAAAAAATTGCCTAATAAAAGAAAACTTTATTCTAAGCAACTTTGTAATATACATTCATTACAAATTTCCTATGGTTTTTAAAGGAGAAGGAAAGCTATGGAGGCATTTTATTGCCAATAGATTAGCTGTAATAGTGCAAGCTAGAATGCTATATTTATTCTGTAGAATGTTTTATTATACCTGAGTAAAAAGCTCTAGAAGCTCTCTGTTTGTTTAGGATAGCAGCTGCCATATTAGCTTGGTGTGACATCAATTCCTGCCCGAGTTTCTTCCTACTCACTCATAGCTCTGGGCTCAGATTACAGCAGGGAGGGGAGGGGAGCAAACTGAGCATGCTCAAGCCCAAGCCCTGGAGGTTTAAGCTGAAAACAGTTAGTCTGATACAGAAGCCCATGAGTACACAATAGAAGGAAAGAAATGTGCTGTTTCTTTTGACAGAGGACTCAGAGCAGCATTACTTTGAGGGTTTACGGGTGTATTTATATAGACCTTTCTGATAAGGCTTACTAGTGGGCATATTTATGAAGGGTTTAATTTTGAATTGAAAAAATGTCAAAATTCAAAAAGACCAACTGAAATTAAGTCAAAGTTGTTTTTTGTTTTTTTTTTGGTCCAATAGGTCTGTTTTCGATCGATTAGGTCCATATTTGGCCGAATGTGAATCGTACGAATTGAAGGAATTAGCGCATTCAATCAAATTTGAATAGAAGTTTTTCAAAGTCCACCAATTGACTTCAAATCGGTTCTAGGAGGTCCCCCATAGGTTAAAACAGCAATTTGTCAGGTTTTAGATGGTAAATGGTCAAAGTTGAATTTTTAAAGAGACAGTACATGATAAATTTCAATATTCGAATTTGGATTATTCCCTAGTTGAAGTACACAAAAAATAGCTCAAAATTCGAAAATTAACATCAACCTCTGATAAATCTGCCCCTTAGTTTTAACCTTTTCTTGTCCTTTGAATTTGTTTTTTACATGGGGTCAGCGACCCTCATTTGAAAGCTGGAAAGGGAGGCAAATAATTACAAAACTATAATAAAAGGAGACCAAGTGAAAAGTTGCTGATCCTTGGCCATTCTATAAGATACAAAGAGTTAATATCAATAAATATTAATATAAAGTCGCCCCTTGAAGGGCTGCAGTAGAGAAAGGGTTAAAGAGAACACAGAGAAATCACAGGCTGACCCATAACCCTTTCCATCCCAGGCGGCTGATGACTATGTGAATCCCAGGGGCGGCTAAGTAACAGTTTGTGTAAAAAAGAAAAGTCTACAGGTGACACTGAGATAGAGATCCCGCCACACACATTCCACTGGCTCCGCACTACAATCTCCAGGCCACACAGCGCTCAGACCCGGCGCCCCAGGTACATTCCGGAAGTGACGTCTCACGCAAGCCAGGTGAAACCCGGATACGCTCAATGTTTTGCTCAGGTAACTCCGGAAATGACGCAAAAGCTTTCCTGGGTGTGTTCCCGGATGCGTCTCAGGTGTGGGGGAGCTGATCACGTGACCGAAAGTGAGGGCGGGGCCAGTACGCTCCGGACAGGTGAGTGGCAGGCGGGTCACTACAGAGCGGTAAGTTTCTTTATCCCCCATATACTGGCACAGTGAGGGGCTGTAACGTCAGTGTATTCTTCTCTGTACTTCACTATCTGTGTATATTCTGTCACACATGCGCAGATCAACCCTGTACACTTGTACCTACCTGCACTCTTACACCTGTCTGTACTCTGAGTATCACTCATGTATTATAAGGGATAATGTACCCCCTACTGTAAATGATAAGGATATTAGAAGTCACTGAGGGGTTGTTCTGTGACCATATAAAGGCACAAGGCTGCAGGCTGAGTTATACAGGGAACTCTGAGTATCACTCATGTATTATAAGGATAATGTACCCCCTACTGTAAATGATAAGGATATTAGAAGTCACTGAGGGGTTGTTCTGTGACCATATAAAGGCACAAGGCTGCAGGCTGAGTTATACAGGGAACTCTGAGTATCACTCATGTATTATAAGGGATAATGAACCCCCTACTGTAAATGATAAGGATATTAGAAGTCACTGAGGGGTTGTTCTGTGACTATATAAAGACACAAGGCTGCAGGCTGAGTTATACAGGGAACTCTGAGTATCACTCATGTATTATAAGGGATAATGTACCCCCTACTGTAAATGATAAGGATATTAGAAGTCACTGATTTGTTATGGAACTATATAAAGACACATGTCTGGTGTTTGTGTAATGATACAGACATGATACATAAGAGACCTGGCTGGTGTAAATCATTGAGCCTCATTAGTGAATAAGGGTAATGATATAAACATGTCTGAACTGTACGTATGGGGGATACATTTTTATGTGTAAAGACGTATTATTTATATGTATATACAGTTCTATAGCAATCCTTATCACTTTATCCCAGTGCCAGTATGAAGTGGTATAGAGATAAACTATAAGTCTGCTCAACTGAAAGTTTGTGTATTTATAATTGTGATTTATTTGCTGCACACAGGCTGATCTCTGCATCACTTCCTATTGCTGCCTATAGAGTCGACATGCTCACGTATGTACTGACCATGCGCCAGCTCAAGTTTCTTCCCATGTTTATTGCCGTCTCTAACCTCTTATTAGCCAACGGTAAGTGTCAAAAACACAGGCCTCAATGTATTTTGCTTCATTTAAATTTCAATTGCAGCCTTCTTATTGCCGCTGGGCTTGAGACCTGTGGGAGGGCCAACAGTTGCCCCTCCCCTCAGAGGCACCGCCCTCTATTGACATCACAGAAGGATCAGCTTGTTGGCTGTGGGTTTGCACAGCACTAGTACAGGTATGGGATCCGATATCCGGAAACCCGTTATGTGGAAAGCTCCAAATTATGGAAAGGCCATCTCCCCTAGACTCCATTTTATCCAAATAATAGAAATTTTAAAAACTGATTTCCTTCTTCTGTGTAATAATAAAACAGTCGCTTGTACTTGATCCCAACTAAGATATAATTAATCCTTATTGGAGGCAAAACCAACCTATTGGGTTTATTTAATGTTTATATGATTTAAATTATGGAAAGATTCATTATCTGGAAACCCGCAGGTCCCATACCTGTATACAGGAACATGCAGTAATATGGATGATTTGGTCCTTCAGCAGTAACCTATAGTTACATCATTAAATCGGGTTGAAAAAAGTGCAAATTCCATCAAGTTCAACCCCTTCAAATAGAACCCAGCCCCATACACACTGACCCCTCCCTACACTCACATAATTTATAAACTCGTATACAGAAAGCATTTTATTACATCCTCAGAGGAAACGCTCTCATATGCAAATTAGGGGGAAGGGTAAACATTTTTACTTCCTTCTTTTGTGACAAAAAGTCACGTGGTTTCCCTCCCCGTCCATAATTTACATATGCAAATTAGGATTCGTTCGGCCGGGCAGAAAGATTCAACCAAATCCGAATCCTGCTGAAAAAGGCTGAATCCCGAACCGAATCCTGGATTTGGTGCATCTCTAACTGAAATAGAATCTGCTGATTCCCCTTCTCAGTCCCTGGAAGGTGCATAAAACCAACAGGTTATTATCTGACCCCTTTGTGGCGACCCTGTGTGACCTGATAATGACATCCTTGAAGCAATAGATTTTATTAACCGTCTCCTGCCTGGAAAAAATAAATATTGGTTTGTTCAGAGCTTGGGAGGAAGAAAATGATGAACTCGGTGCAAGTAATGTGATGAGAGTCGCATGGTTTGTTTTAGGTCTAGTTCACAAAGCAGCAGGTGCTACAGCCTGAGCCCATGTTTAAGGGCTAGTCCACACGAGGAGATTCGGGGAGATAGTTGCTCAAAAGATGAGACGATTAGTCGCCAGGCGACAAAATTTCCCCGAATCTCCTCGTGTGGCCTTACCCTAAAGGAACAGTATCGCCAAAAACTGAAAGTGTTCCTTTAAGGAGCGGTCACAGGAATGAATTAAGGGCACTGTTATATAAGACAGTCCCAGCAGGTTGTGACTCATTGTAATATGATCTACAAAAGCTCCATGGGTGGGGGGGGGGGGTACAACTGCACAGTTTCTCTGTTACTGCTTTGTTTCTCTGTGGGCAGTACACAGTACAGATGCACTATACATTATACTGAACTATACATCCCCCTGCACTATATATTCCTCTCCATTATACATTCCACTGCTCTATATACTCCACTGCAATATACATTCCCCTGCACTATATATTCCTCTGCATTATACATTCCCCTGTACTATACATTCCCCTGCACTATACATTATACTGAACTATACATTCCCCTGCACTATATATTCCTCTGCACTATACATTCCCCTGCACTATACATTCCCCTGCACTATACATTCCCCTGCACTATACACTCCCCTGCACTATACATTCCACTGCACTATACATTCCACTGCACTATACATTCCCCTGCACTATACATTCCCCTGCACTATACATTCCCCTGCACTATACTTTCCCCTGCACTATACTTTCCCCTGCACTATACTTTCCCCTGCACTATACTTTCCCCTGCACTATACTTTCCCCTGCACTATACTTTCCCCTGCACTATACATTCCCCTGCACTATACAATACCCTGCACTATACAATACCCTGCACTATACATTCCACTGCACTATACATTCCACTGCACTATACATTCCCCTGCACTATACTTTCCCCTGCACTATACTTTCCCCTGCACTATACATTCCCCTGCACTATACATTCCCCTGCACTATACATTCCACTGCACTATACATTCCCCTGCACTATACATTCCCCTGCACTATACATTCCCCTGCTCTATACATTCCACTGCTCATGTCACAGACAGGGAGGATTTCTCAGCAGCAGAAAAAAAGCACATGGTGGTCGCTGCCCCCAGTCATGTCACTTGTGCTCTGATAAACTTCAGTCACTCTTTTTTTTTTTTTGTTTCAATATATTTTTATTATTTTTAATAATAGATACATTATCATATGATATACTCATAAATGGTTTTGACATTGTATCCATATATATTTCAAAACATATAACACTGTTCAATGTAAATGCAAACGTTTTCCATTGTCTAAAGTCCAGTTCCATCAGATGTATACATATGGTAATGGTAGAACATATGACAAATAATAAGTAACCAGTTAAAATGGAAAGAAAAGGAAAAGGAAAAAAACCAGTAAATAGAAAGTGGTTTACCTCGCTGTCTAATTGCCTCTATTTATTATCCGAGTATGGAAATCCTCAGTTTTATATCCAGATGGATAGAGTGTCAGCAAATGGGAAAAAGGGTCCCCCCGTACCTATAATCTATCCACGGTTGCCATACTTTTAGAAACATGGGAAATTTGTCTACTCCGATACTGGTGAACTTTTCGTTTACGAATATCCAATCTATTTTTTAAGGAGGTTGTAATTTATTTGTGGCGATTTCCAGGACCGTGCCAGTCTAGCTGCCATAAAATATGTGATTAATTAACTTTCTCTGTGTCCCTGTTACGTTTTGTGGTGGAGCACCCATCAACGCTTCATAAGGGTCTTTCTCTAAACTTACATTTAGTACTCAGAATATCAGATTGTACACCCGGATCCAGTACCTAGTTGCTCGAGGGCAGTTGCACTCTCTAAAGCAGCCATTATTAAGGTTTGGATACATAAGTGCTAATCTGTTGAGTGTGAGGTACCAACAAAAGAGAACCTTATATCCATATAGCAATACTGTATTATTAGAGCATCTCCTTAGATTATCCCACTTCTTACTCCATTGTATATCTGTCAGGAACTTCCCTAGTTCTTTACCCCATGACTGAGCATATTGTATGTCAGCTAAAGATGTAGGAGAATTGATATGTCTATATAGGAAGCTTATGGCTTTCAAGGCAACCCCTTGAAAAGAAGGTCCGCTCTGGGGCCTCAGGAGAGCGTTGCCGCCAACATTCTGTAACAAAGTGTAATAATTGGTTTGCTCGAAAGTACTCTGTTTCTGGGAGGTCATGGATCTCTCGTAGATAGTTGATGGTAACGGGCCCCTAACATTAAGTAAGTCTCTCACCCTAAGGTTGTGGTCTCTCCACCACTGAAATGAGTGGCCTTGGAATTCAGGGATAAATTGAGGATTATAGAAAAGTGGCTTTGCTGGGTTGTTGGCGGAGAATAGTGAGTAAAGGTGGGCGTTAGCGTCCCAGATACTAATGGAATGTCGCAAAGTGCAGCTAGCTATCGTTGGTCTGTTTTACCTTTGTCAGCTGTAAATGGGGTCGTAAACCAGTTCTCTGCCGTAAAGGGGCATTGCCGTGGGCGTATAAGGTAGGAAGGTGGACTAACTGTGCAGCTATATAGTACTTCCAGAGATTTGGGAGTCCTAGGCCCCCTTCAGAAAGGGATCTTTGTAATGTTTTAAGTCGTACCCAAGGAGTTTTATCATTCCACACAAATTATGAGATATTTGATTCAAATTTCCGTAAGTCTGACCTTAAAATTGGGATAGGCAATACTCTGAACAAATATAGGATTTTTGGCAGCAGGACCATTTTTATTGCTGACACTCTCCCCATCCATGATATGTGATATCTTCCCCAGTACTCCAGAAGTTTCCGTAGCGTTCGAAATAAGTCAGGGTAATTGGCTACATATAACTGGTCACATGACTTAGTTAATTTAACACCCAGTACTGTTATGTGTTTAGTACTCCACTGAAACTCAAAATTCAGAGTTAATAGTTTGGTTAGATCTTTTGGGAGATTTATATTCGGTGCCTCTGTTTTCGCATGTTTGAGTTTAAGACCAGAGATATCACTAAATTTATTGAAGACATTGTACAAATTAGGAAGTGATAAAAGTGGGCGAGATAGAAATAGTGTCACGTCGTCTGCGAACATACTTAGCTTATGGTGGTGAGCCTTGTCTTTAAAGCCCATAATATCAGGGTTGTTCCTAATAGCGATTGCTAGAGGTTTGAGTGCTAAGTCAAAGAGTAAAGGGGAGAGGGGGCACCCATGTCGTGTCCCTCTCTCAATGCGGAATGGGGAAGAGGAGTATGGTCCAATATGGACTTTCGTCGTTGGATGGTCATACAGAGCGTGGACCCATTTAAAAAAAATTATTGCCTATTCCCCATTTTGTAATAATGATAGGGCCTTGCTAAAGAGTCAAAAGCTTTTTTAATATCAAGCTTCAAGAGCATGGAAGGGGTAGAGGTTTTTTGGGCTGCCGCCATAAATAAAATTAGTCTTCTTATAGCGTCTGTGGGTTGCCTTCCTCTTACAAACCCCACCTGGTCCCTATGAATTGGTATAGGGTATGGCAGGGTTTTACTAAGACAGGTGGCTAGGACTTTAGCCATAATTTTTATATCCAGGTTCAAAATAGAGATAGGGCGGTAGTTTTTACAGTCTGCCGAGTCTGAATCTGGTTTAGGGATGGGAATGATTGTAGCCATTAGAGTTTGGGCTGGAAGTTTATCATCCTTAAGTAAATGATTAAACATTGTGGCTAACTGAGGAGTAAGGATATGGGAGAATTTCTTGTAATATAGACCTGGAAAACCGTCTGGTCCTGGTGTTTTGGGTTGTTTCAAGAGTTTAATAACTACCTTGACCTCCTCTTCCGAAATCTCCGCATTTAAGGATTGATGTTGAGAGGGGGTCAAGGGTTGTAAAGTGATATCGTGAAAAAATGAATTCAATTTGCAAGGTGGGGGGGTTGGTGTAGACTTGTAAAGTTTTTTATAGAAAATATGGAATTCTCGTAGAACACTGCAGTGCATTGGTGGTAAACCAACTAGAATTTTTAATTTTAGTAATCGGAGTAGTGTCTAAGCGATTTCGGAGTCTCCTAGCAAAAAGGCGACTCGGTTTGTTTGTATTATAATATAATTTCTGTTGGGTCCATTTCCAGGCTTTTTCTGTCTTATGGGTGAGAACTAGATCTAATGTTGTATGAATTTGATGATCTGGGTTCTTAAGTCTACATTAGGGTTCTCCGTTTGCTGTAACATTAAGTCATTCAATTGTGTGGTCCGGTTAGTGATTTCTATATTTTGGGCCTTTTTCCGCTGTGACCCCCATTGGATCAGTAGGCCCCGTATTACAGATTTGTGGGCCGCCCATACCATAGTAGAAGAAGGAACAGTAGAAACATTTTCCTGGAAGTGTGTTTTGAGGGAAGTTTCTAGCTGTTTGTGTAAGTCCGGCACTTTTAAAAGAGATTCATTCATTCGCCACCTTGCCAGGCTTTTGGGTAGGTGGAGAAGGGTGATTTTAAACAGTATGGAAGAGTGGTCTGACCAGGATATGTTCAAAATTCTGGAGGACTGGGGCATCGACATCAGACTTTGTGAGGACCATATGTGATCTATCCTTGTATATAAATTGTGAGGTGGAGAAAAATGTGTAAACTGCCTAATACCTGGATGGAGTTCTCTCCAAACATCTACCCAACCCTCTGAGCAACATAACTTGCTAATTTTCATCCCCTCTGCTGAGATGTGGGGGTGTTGAAGATCAGGGGGTGTTGAAGATCAGGGGGTGTTGAAATTGTTTGTCTATCCCAGTACCTATCCAGAATGCTATTGGTATCTCCCCCAATGATTAAGTGGCCTTCTCCCCAGTGTGACAGAAAGCCCACTAACCTTTCAAACAATTGTAGTTGACCAGAATTTGGGGCATAGTAAGAGATCAATGTCATTTGCACCTCAGCCATTGATATTTTCAGAGCTATATATCTGCCCTCTGGATCTTCAAAGGTTTCCAGTAACTGTAATTGTAACCCTTTCCTTATATAGATTGCAACCTCTTTGGTTTTCGTTGTACTGTTAGCCATATAAACCATCGGGTCATTTTTGAGCACAAATTGTTGTGACTGCTAATAGTTATGTGGCTCATTCCTGGTCACAGTGATCTACAAGCACACCCCATTGGCCATTAGCTAGTATGGAGTTTATCCATATGGAGATCTGGAAGGATTTTGCCAGGCAGTCGGACATACCTGATGATGAAAGCTCAGACGTAACTGTTCTGTGTTATAACATTTCTGCCTTAAAGGAGGCCTTTACTCTACTAAAGGTGAACAACCCCTTTAATGTTTAAGAGGTTCTATTAATAGGTTATTGTGTTCAGGGGCCTTATCTCTCTGGTGATGTGTATACATATATATATATATATTTAAATGGGTTACTTTTAATTCTTCTTGTTATTTTATCTTTTCCTGTGTGTGACTGTCTGTGTTCTGTCCATAGCTCAGAATGTGACCACGCCAGCCCCAGGCAAGCTCTCGGTGAGTGACACAGCTCTGTCGCCATGTTTTTAACATTTACCTCTTGTTTCTCTCATAGCCATTAAAGGATAAGTACACCTTTAAAATAAGTGAATGTAAAATTGATGAGGGGGCTATTCTAATCACTTTTGTCATTTACATTCATTATTTATTTAGTTTTTATTCCAAGATATTAAGACATACATGTGCTGTTAATATGAATGAATTTTGTTACAACATCGCCACCTGCTGGTCAGTTTCCCACCAGTCTGACCACCAAGTAGTCAAGGAAGTTGTCAGGAGAAAGAAAGAGGCTGCTCTGATGTTCTTCTGCTTAGGAAAGATGTGAGAAAGGTTTCTAATTTTATTCCTAAGCAGAAGAACATCAGCCTCTTTCTCCTGACAACTTCCTTGACTACTTGGTGGTCAGACTGGTGGGAAACTGACCAGCAGGTGGCGCTGTTGTAACAAAATTCATTCATATTAACAAACCCCTTATTAAAAAAAACCCTACCCCCCACCCCAAATAGTCCCCCCTCCCTCCTCACCCCCAGCCTAGCTTCTACCCCGGGCAAATGGCCCTAACTTTTTACTTATCCCTCGAGGCAGATTCAGGAATCGGAGTTCACAGCAGCCATCTTCTGGCTCTTCAGTAATGCGTATGCGCAGTTGGAGCAATTTCCTGGTTTGCAACAACTGCGCATGCGCCGAAAATTTCCGAAGCCCCGGAAGATGGCTGCCTTGAACTCTGGTCCCTGAATCTGCACCAAGGGGTAAGTAAAAAGTTAGGTTAGGTAGCAGCTAGGCTGGGTTTGAGGAGTAAGTGCCCACCCTTGGCACGAAATGCGTCAGGTTTGAACATGTCCTTTTTATATCATCTGGGCTCCTTTTTCAACTAACATTAAGTCTATCCCGCTTTTGTTTTTGCTTGAGGAGGCAGGGGAGTCTATGTGGGGTAGGGTTTTTTTTAATAAGGGGTTTGTTTCTCCTTTAAAGCTGAACAACCCCTTTTAATGCAAAACAAATGTTCATTGTAAGACGAGCTTTCCTTTTAATATTTCCATTAGCCATAAAGAAAGGGCAAATGAATAAGAGGAAGGTACAACCGGTTATTATGGTATTCTATCAGCGAGCCTTTAGTGTGTACCCTTTGTTCTTACTTCCAGGAGTCGGCGTTACTAGCCGCCATCATCGTTCCCTGCGTAGTAGGCGGCCTCATTCTCATCGGCATCATGGCCTTTATATTCATTAAGATAAGAGAGAGACGGCAGACAGAGGGAACCTACCGGCCGAGCAGCGAGGAGCACAAGGAACCCCGCGTGGAGCCCAACATGGCTCTGAAACTACCACCCGAGGAGAGGTTGATATGATGAACTCCAGGAGAGATTCCTAAAGATTTAATGACGGGTCAAAACTTGACACTAGAGACGGGTCAGAACTGTGACTTACACACCATGTGACTGGCAAGGTCCCCAAACAATAATCAGCAGCATTGTTTTTTCCTCCCACGTGAAACCTGGGGTACAGGGGTAGGGCAGATACAGGATACCCTACTGTATGGCAGTTGCTTGCCCCACCATTAAATGCCTGTATAGATATAGAGTTTCAGTATTATCCAATATTTAGCCTTCCGACAGACTCCATTTGCAACTCTCATTGTATGGTACCAAGACCTGGGCTGGTGTGTATCACACAAAGTATTAGAGGCCTATGGAGTACAGGAAACCTAGAAACACCACTGATTATCTGGGCCTGGGCTCATGTTATCCAGTTGCAGGGCCTGCCTGGCGATGGCATAAAGGCTCTGATAATGAACTGAGTGCATAAATGTATTTATATATATATATAATTCTAAACATGCTGGACATGGAATGATATCAGAAGAATGTATTCTCCAGAGGCACATCTCATTTATTAAGTAATATGTTTTATAGCACTGGGGATGGTGTAAGGGCAGAGACTCACGGTCAGATTCGGGGAGATTAGTCACCCGGCGACAAATCTCTTCTTCAAGGCAACTAATCTCCCCTTCCAATTGGCTAGAATGTAAATCTCCGATGGGATGGCACTCGGAACGCTTCGTTTTCCGAAGTTGCCTCACGAGGAAACTTCAGGCGACTTCAGAAAGCGAAGCGTTTCGAGTGCCATCCCGCCAGCGATTTACATTCTAGCCAACGGGAAGACAGTTCGGGGAGATTAGTCGCCTCGAAGAAGAGATTTGTCGCCGGGTGACTAATCTCCCTGAATCTGAACGTGTGTCTGTGCCCTAAATTGTGGATAGATCTCAGCCTTATCAGTACAGGGAATAGAGGTCGATACTCCAGCTGCTAAATGCCACATGGGGTAATATAATACATTTCACAGGTTTAGTAACCCATAGCAACCTATCAGGTTGTAAAGTAGTGCTGATTGGTTGCTACGAGTCACTAGAAGCAGATACTTTTATGACATCACCCAACAAACGCCGTTGTTCTGTTGCCTGTTTTGGGGCTAATGGTTTAAATTCAACACTTAAAGGGAAACTGTTTATTTTGAACTCTACTAAATAACTAGCAGGGAAAGTTTGCAGACACTCCCCGGGGTTCTTAATGAATGTCACATTATGTTATTACTTACTATGTGTGCGTGTATGAACCTGATGTTTATCGTTCAGTTGTTTGGCATGATGCCGACATGTTCTTATCAAAGGCAACAGTTTGTGTAAAAACAAAGCTGACCAATCCCTGCCTTCCAGTGCCTTCAGCCCAGTGATACCTGGGTCCTGGGCCATTGTGCTGCATGCCAGGGCAATCTGCTGGCTTTTGATTGGCCCAAAGCCATAAATATGCCTCGATCATCGTTTAAGGAAGAACCCCTATCCCCTTATTTTTCTGGGGTTATGGAGGAGTTGCATAAAGGCCACACGTACTGTATACTGTCTGCCTCAACACTTTCTGCAGGTTATGCTTTACACTCATGTGCCCCTGGACATCAGCAGGAATCAACCCCAAACCTGGTGCCGTATTGATTCATGTCAATTACATGACCCACCTTTTTACTGCATCCCTGCCAAACAATCTTGTTTCAACTTGGCATCGTATTTTATAACACGTAATATTTTACATCTCATTGCTAAGATAATAAAAATATTTTATCAGAAAATTCTTTTTTGCTTTCTTTATGTTTCTTTATGCCAGTGAGAGGAGAGGGGCTGCACTGTGTATAACTGTAATAGAAAGGAGCTGTATAAATACACAGATATTACTGGGATCCCTCCCCAGAGGAGCTGCACTGTGTATAACTGTAATAGAAAGGAGCTGTATAAATACACAGATATTACTGGATCCCTCCCCAGAGGAGCTGCACTGTGTATAAGTGTAATAGAAAGTAACTGTATAAATACACAGATATTACTGGATCCCTCCCCAGAGGAGCTGCACTGTGTATAACTGTAATAGAAAGGAGCTGTATAAATACACAGATATTACTGGATCCCTCCCCAGAGGAGCTGCTCTGTGTATAACTGTAATAGAAAGGAGCTGTATAAATACACAGATATTACTGGATCCCTCCCCAGAGGAGCTGCACTGTGTATAAGTGTAATAGAAAGGAGCTGTATAAATACACAGATATTACTGGATCCCTCCCCAGAGGAGCTGCACTGTGTATAACTGTAATAGAAAGGAGCTGTATAAATACACAGATATTACTGGATCCCTCCCCAGAGGAGCTGCACTGTGTATAAGTGTAATAGAAAGTAACTGTATAAATACACAGATATTACTGGATCCCTCCCCAGAGGAGCTGCACTGTGTATAACTGTAATAGAAAGGAGATGTATAAATACACAGATATTACTGGGATCCCTCCCCAGAGGAGCTGCACTGTGTATAACTGTAATAGAAAGGAGCTGTATAAATACACAGATATTACTGGGATCCCTCCCCAGAGGAGCTGCACTGTGTATAACTGTAATAGAAAGGAGCTGTATAAATACACGGATATTACTGGATCCCTCCCCAGAGGAGCTGCACTGTGTATAACTGTAATAGAAAGGAACTGTATAAATACACAGATATTACTGGGATCCCTCCCCAGAGGAGCTGCACTGTGTATAACTGTAATAGAAAGGAACTGTATAAATACACAGATATTACTGGATCCCTCCCCAGAGGAGCTGCACTGTGTATAACTGTAATAGAAAGGAACTGTATAAATACACAGATATTACTGGATCCCTCCCCAGAGGAGCTGCACTGTGTATAACTGTAATAGAAAGGAGCTGTATAAATACATAGATATTACTGGGATCCCTCCCCAGAGGAGTTGCACTGTGTATAACTGTAATAGAAAGGAGCTGTATAAATACACAGATATTACTGGATCCCTCCCCAGAGGAGCTGCACTGTGTATAACTGTAATAGAAAGGAGCCGTATAAATACACAGATATTACTGGATCCCTCCCCAGAGGAGCTGCACTGTGTATAACTGTAATAGAAAGGAGCCGTATAAATACACAGATATTACTGGATCCCTCCCCAGAGGAGCTGCACTGTGTATAACTGTAATAGCAATGAGCTGTATAAATACACAGATATTACTGGATCCCTCCCAAGAGGAGCTGCACTGTGTATAACTGTAATAGAAAGGAACTGTATAAATACACAGATATTACTGGATCCCTCCCCAGAGGAGCTGCACTGTGTATAACTGTAATAGAAAGGAACTGTATAAATACACCCAGATATTACTGGATCCCTCCCCAGAGGAGCTGCACTGTGTATAACTGTAATAGAAAGGAGCTGTATAAATACATAGATATTACTGGGATCCCTCCCCAGAGGAGTTGCACTGTGTATAAACTGTAATAGAAGGAGCTGTATAAATACACAGATATTACTGGGATCCCTCCCCAGAGGAGCTGCACTGTGTATAACTTGTAATAGAAAGGAGCCGTATAAATACACAGATATTACTGGATCCCTCCCAGAGGAGCTGCACTGTGTATAACTGTAATAGAAAGGCAGCCGTAATAAAATACACAGATATTACTGGATCCTCCCCAGAGGAGCTGCACTGTGTATAACTGTAATAGAAAGGAGCTGTATAATACACAGATATTACTGGATCCCTCCCCAGAGGAGCTGCACTGTGTATAACTGTAATAGCAATGAGCTGTATAAATACACAGATATTACTGGATCCCTCCCAAGAGGAGCTGCACTGTGTATAACTGTAATAGAAAGGAACTGTATAAATACACAGATATTACTGGGATCCCTCCCCAGAGGAGCTGCACTGTGTATAACTGTAATAGAAAGGAGCTGTATAAATACACAGATATTACTGGATCCCTCCCCAGAGGAGCTGCACTGTGTATAACTGTAATAGAAAGGAGCCGTATAAATACACAGATATTACTGGATCCCTCCCCAGAGGAGCTGCACTGTGTATAACTGTAATAGAAAGGAGATGTATAAATACACAGATATTACTGGGATCCCTCCTCTGGAAATTTGCTCCAGTGGAAATTCTTCACAAAGGGTCAGAAACTGCCCTTTAAGGAATTTCAGGAGAATATAAATGCTTTACTCTGGTATCTGTAGGGAGATTTAAGTAAAAATATCCTAACATAATACCATTGTATAATTTTTTTGTTTATATTTTCTGCATACCGTACACAAGCCTACCTGTATATGCCTGTAAAGTTCATATTGTGAGTTCTTTACTGTAAACACGCATGCGCAAACACGCCAGCGCCAGTGACGTCACTATGGCGCCAAATTCAACTATAAAAGGGCTCCCAGGACGCCAGAAGGGCGCCCAAGAATAGGATTTGCTGCCATAGATCCTGGGTTCCTGTTTGTGTTTCCTGATTCCTGCCTGTTTCCAGCCTTGATCCCTGCTCCAGTCTTGATTCCTGCTCCCTGGCCGTGTTTCCTGTTACCTGCTTGTGTTATTGACCTTTGCCTGGACTCTTGCTTATTGCTTATTATTATTTGCTTATTATCCTGATCTGCCTGCCACTGAACTCTTGCCTGGACTCTGACCATCCACTTGCTTAACTCTTTGGATACCGCGACCTTGCTCCCTCAAGAGGGCTTCCTCCTAGATCCTGACTACCTCCCTGGAGGGAGCTCCCGGCTCCCTGACAGTTAGATTCTCTAAATGAGTATTTGGGGCATCAATGCCTCTTTGTGTGCTGGATGTGGGGATGTTATTTGACTGGGTGTTGAGCTTTTGGGTGCTATTCATGTTGATAGAATTTGGGCTGTTGGCTTGTTGCATGTTCTGAAGCTGTTGGTAATTCCATCGTATCGCTCTTTGGGGTTGATTTTCCTCCTTTCTGTTTCCTTTCCAGGTCATCCTACGGTCCAAATCCAATGCCTGGAAACGAGATATTGCTGCACAAACGCTGTGTGAGCCTGACACACTGGGTCAAATGCCTCCGCTTGTTTCCCTCTTCACCTTACAGCACCCACTCAGTTGCCCGAATGGTAGGCCAGGTGCAGGCTTGCTTTCTTCTTTAGTGGTGGGTGGAATTTCAGCCTCTGCCGATGGTATAATAGTCTGGTGGGTATGTGTTGTCACCTTAGTGGTTATTGATAACACCTCTAGTTTGGCTGAACATACATTTGCTTTTGGTAAACTTCTATCTGTTAAGTAGTCTGGTGTTAATTGTAATTTGATTTCTGAGGTTGAGGGTGCCGACTCTGCACTTTGACATGTTATTTGTGGTTAGGGAGTCTATAATGAGTGGTGTAGCCACTGCGGTAGAGGATTTAGTATCACTGGTATCGGATATAAACTTGGAGGTCACTAAAGTGTCCTCAGGAGTTAGTAATGGTCCTCGGTGTTGAGTGAGGCAATCTCTGGAGTTAGAGGCTCTGAAGACACTGAAGTGACTTCTGGTGACTACTTGAAGAAGTCTGGAGGCTCCTCGTCTTCTTCTTGCAGGTACCAAAGGCTATAGTCTCTGGGCTGATTTATACTCAGGTCTTCATCACTTGTGGGGTTTATTGACTGAAACTAAGAAAGGTTTGTGTAAGATGTATAGATATGTACACAGCATACTGTCTACTGGAGGATCTGCCCCAACAGGCCTGATTCTGTTCTGGCAGTACAACTACTGTAGGCCTTGTGTCTGCATAGGGACCTGCCAGAACCTGAATGTGGCTTATCCTTTGTGTGTGTATAGACAACATTCTATTACTATTTAATTATATTAAATAATAATGTCTGAAATCTGTTTATGTATTTATACTGCTCTGGAAGAGCTGGTAGAGTTGTTTTGGAAATACCCTGGTACAGCTGATATCAACAAATATAACCTCCTGCCCCCACCATACAACTGCATGAACAATAGCGGATTGAAAATATAAGCTCCTTCAATACTCTTTAAATTTAGAATTTCAATCCTGTCATGGGGTGAAGGGAGTTCTTCACAGCAATACAGGAAGCCAAGACCCCAAGTTGATAAGAACTGTAGCTGGTTCAATGTATTATGTATTACAAAATGATCTACCAATATCTCAAACAGAGATACTCTCAGATTAATAACTGCATTGTGTGCTGCCTTAATAACTCTCTACAGATCCGTTGATCATTAGGATATGGGAAAACTATTGACATAATAGGAAGCTGCCAGGTTTCATCTGGGCTAAACATATATAGTTTATATATAGGGGTTCAGGGAGTTCTCAGGTTTAGACAATATAGGTTGGCCAATGCCCAGGTTAACTTTTAGCTCTGCCATGTTATCAACCAACCATTCACCCCTGTTCGACACTATGTGCTGCCCTCCCTGAAGCTGCTCCCTAGGGACTGAGCCATCGGTGTCTATATAGAAAACATGTCCCTCACACTGGCTAGAAAAGTGCATAAGAAGCCATTCTAAATCAACCAAATCCTCTAGTGCTTTTTGTAGGGAGAATCAACAAAGACAACTATCGCTTCGTTAACCTGCCCTAACATGGTCTGTCGTCTCCAACCCATGAAAACTGCCATGTGATCTGTCTCGCTCACCATTTTGAAGTATTGGCTGTCCTCTAGATTGAATAAGTCCAGGCTGTGGGTACCATACAGTGCATGTTCCTCGCCAGGCGCTCGTGTTCAGTGTCTCAAAGATTTCCTCCAGCAAGTCCATACCCTCTTCCTGGAGCAGCGGAGAGTCATCTTCAGCAGTGGGCATGGGCTTAATTATCCTCCCTTCTCTCAGCCTGGGAGTAACTAGAAAAAAATGACAGTCACATCCATTGGGAAATAAGGATTATTTTTTGCTTCTCCATAATTTTTTAGAATGGAAACTACTACAACAAAAGACAAAGATGATTCTCATACCTCAAACTTTTTTCTGGCCTCCTGGGATGTGACTGAAGCAAAGAGATAGAGAAAATCAGAAGGAAACAAATCAAGTCAGCTGTATTCACAAATACAAACCCTGGTACAGCTTATGTGTTTAGTTTACACAGGGGCCTGGTCACATGGGTAAATCGATTGTGTGGAAAGAGACTGGGCCAAAAATGAGGCCCGTGATCATCACGCCTAGCTTAGACAATGATGTATGTGCATTGACCATGGTTGCTATTAAATCCATGGTCTCATCTTACGTGACCAAAGTGCTGAGTGATGGGCAGTCTATTCTGTAACCTCTCGTGATTATGTGTTGATCCTCCATCGGAGTGAGCCTTCACGCTGGAGCTGATACTTATCCTGAAGAAGGTCCTGGACTGGTCAATGCTGTGTGTTTATTAAAACAGGTGCTCCTGGTACCAACAGTATCTGAACTACTTACTATTCATGTATTTTACACACAGAAAGGCAATGTTAACAGTAGCCTACACCTGTAGTAGCACTGCAAAAGCCTCTCTGTCATCTTTAGAAGCTACATTGTCTATAAAACTGTACTACATGCAGTCTACACCAGCTGAGCAGACTTTATTAGGGCACTTGGGACCCTTTTTTATGAGCCCTAAGATGACCTAATAAAAAACCTATTTCTAGAGCCAAAGAATGGTAGGGTTTTTTAGTTAAGGGTTGAATTCTCCTTTAAGGTCCCACCAATGATCCACAAAAGAAGTATATAATATAGAATTATTTTCTGAAATATACTCCAACCAAAGCCGTACAGGTTATTTCTCCTTACTTATCAATACATTTTCGAAAATCATTTTCGAAAATCGTACAAAAATTCAAATTGTACAAATGCCAGCATAGATCAGGATATCTTTGGGACTTGACTTATATACAACCTCGGCGCTGAGATGCTGAATTTTCAGATTCGGACTATTTGCATCCTATAATAAATCACGAAAATAAATAAGGAAAAATTTGATTTTTTTTTCACAATCAATTTGGATTTTATAGTAAAAAAAACTCAAACATTTCAAGTTTTTGTCATTCAGACTTTAAATGATAAGTAAACCTTTAAAATAAGTGAATGTAAAATTGATGAGGGTGCTATTCTAAGCACTTTTGTTATTTACATTCAATATTTATTTTGTTTTTATTCCAAGATATTAAGGGATACATGTACTGTTAATATGAATGAATTGTGTTACAACAGCACCACCTGCTGGTCATTTTCTCACCAGTCTGACCACCAAGTAGTCAAGGAAGTTGTCAGGAGAAAGAAAGAGGCTGCTCTGATGTTCTTCTGCTTAGGAAAGTTGTGAGAAAGGTTTTTAATTCAGAGTAGCCTCTACATTAGGTAGGAGATAAGGATTTTTTTTTTAGTTAAGTGTTTAATTCTCCTTTAGGGTAGGGACACACTGGGCGATTTGGGGAGATTTAGTCGCCTGGCGACTAATCGCCGCAACTTTTCTCCCCGAATGCCTCCCCTCGCTCTGCGCCTGGCTAAAATGAAAAATCGCCTGCGCTAATCACACGCGGCGATTCGTTTTCCGAAATCGCCCGAAGTTGCCTCACGAGGAAACTTCGGGCGACTTCGGAAAACGAATCGCCGCGTGTGATTAGCGCAGGCGATTTTTCATTTTAGCCAGGCGCAGAGCGAGGGGAGGCATTCGGGGAAGATTGGTCGCGGAAAGATTTAGTCGCCAGGCGACTAAATCTCCCCAAATCGCCCAGTGTGTCCCTACCTTAAGGTCCCACCAATGATCCACAACAGACGAATATAAGATAGAATTCTTCCTCGTTAGCTCTTACCTTTTGTTTGATGCAGGATTTCAATACCTGTAAACCTGTCTTTGCCTGTCCTTTTGTCTGAGCATTGGAAAGCAACCCAAAGTATGACATAGAAAGGAGGATAGACAACAAGGAATTACCACATCTCTTGGGATCCCACAGCTATATCCCGCCTAGATCCTTAATGGGGCAGTCAGATACTCGCATATCTCAGCATGTTCCTCACAGCTGGGTGTGTGCGACTCTTCACATTGTTGATGAGGGAGCCACCTCGTTTCTAGATGAAATACAGAGACTCAAGTCATTGCTTTAGTAGAACACTACACAACCATACAGGGATAATGTATGAATGGTGGAGCCAACAACAACTTGTTTCTCTTCATTCAAGGGTTTCTCTGATTTGGAAAGAATATTACACAACTATTTTAGTCTGGGGTGTAACTACAGAGGAAGCAGACCCTGTGGTTGAAGGAGGGCCCATGAGTGTAGGGGGCCCAGTGAGGTTCTAATTAACGAGCAATTTTAATATACCTTGGAAAAATAGGCCAAATTATCAATATTTTCGGCCCTAAATTGAATTTGCTATGGGGCCCTGTAACATCTAGTTACGCCACTGATTTTGGTTACTGACCACTAAACAATATGTCATGTGAACATGGTCCGACTGGCCAGTTGGATACCAGGAGGTTCTTGTTGTTCCTTTAGTCTACACAGGTGGGTCCATAGCTCTCCTATTTTACCCTAAGCCACTGCAGGGGTTTCAAAGCCAAGCTTCCTGTCCTATCTCAATATGGTATGTTCCTCATCCTGGCCACCATTACATTTCTATCAAGAACTCTAGGACTCTGTGCTCTACCCATAGAGTGCAAAATCTGAATTTATCAAATTATTTTCTGAAATATACTCCGACCAAAGCTGCAACGGGTCATTTCTCCTTACTTATCAACACACTTTCTCAAAAAATCGTGAAAATTGTACGAAAATTCAAATTGTACGAATTTATCCGATTTTTGCACGAAACCCATCACAGATCAGGATATCTTTGGGACTTCTCCCATTGACTTATATACAACCTCGGCGCTGAGATGCTTGATTTTCAGATTCGGACTAATTTGGATTTTATAATAAAAAAAACTTCAATTTTTTTGTGTTTTTGCCATTTGGACTTTAAAGGATAAGTAAACCTTTAAAATAAGTGAATGTAAAATAGATGAGGGGGCTATTCTAAGCACTTTTGTAATTTACATTAATTGTTTATTTTCTTTCAATTCCAAGATATTAAGGGATACATGTACTGTTAATATGAATGGATTTTGTTACAACAGCGCCACCTGCTGGTCAGTTTCCCACCAGTCTGACCACCAAGTAGTCAAGGAAGTTGTGAGGAGAAAGAAAGAGGCTGCTCTGATGTTCTTCTGCTTAGGAAAGATGTGAGAAAGGTTTCTAATTCTTTTCCTACGCAGAAGAACATCAGATCAGCCTCTATTTTCTCCTGACAACTTCCTTGACTACTTGGTGGTCAGACTGGTGGGAAACTGACCAGCAGGTGGGGCTGTTGTAATAAAATTTATTCATATTAACAGTACATGTATCCCTTAATATCTTGGAATAAAAACAAAATAAATAATGAATGTAAATTACAAAATTGCTCATCAATTTTACATTCACTTAATTTTTTTGTTTAAACTTACTGTTTATTCAAGTTTAGTATTTTGCACAAAATGAAAAAAAAAATAGAAATAAAGTGAAATAATACATCATAACATACAATAAAATAATATGAAATAAAATATTACATTTTTTGCATAAAGTTTCTGTTGTCACGGTGTAATTCTTACAGATTACTTTACAAGGGCTAAAATTGTATTTATAGCATCGTTTTTGAGATACTAGCATCCTGTGTGGGGTTATCTTTATTAATCCATGGATTCCATATTGACTCATATTTATCAAGCTTATCTTTCAATAGGTAGGTGATTTTACATTGGCTGCAATCCACCATATTTTTTTCTCCAGTGCTGAATGGTGTGGCCCAGGACCTTTCCACATTGAAGCTAAGACACATCTTGAAGCTGAACAGATTTGGGTTGTCAGTTTATTTTGGTTCCTGGACATTCGTAAAAGTCTTCCAAAAGTCTCCCATGGATCCGGAGTAATGGCATTATGGCATTATGAGCAGCAATCAGCATGGCTTTATGAAGGATAGGTCATGTCTTAAAATGAAGACACAAATAGTGACACTCATTAAAAACGCGTGCGATGCAGGGATAATAGATGCAAACCTGGGGGATTACCTAATAAATGAAAATCCAGTCATTCCGATAAATTCAATTTTACCCAAAATTCATAAGAGCTTGGATAATCCTCCAGGCCACCCTATTGTATCCTGCATAGAATCTATATTGTCTCCACTTTCAATTTTTGTGGATAGAATCATTAATCCTTATGTATTGAAACATCATTCTTATGTAAGAGATACAGGAGATTTTTTGTCAAAAATTAAAGAATTTACCTCAAAACATCATCTTGGTCACCCTTGACATGAGAGCCTGTACACCTCCATCCCACATGATGGGGGTGTGGAGGCGATCCGGGTCGAGTTGGACCAAGATGAATCACTGGATGATTCACAAAAAGATTTTGTTCTGACATGTTTGAAGCTGGTCTTATATAACAACTTTTTTCTGTTTAAGGACCAATTTATTCTGCAATTCAGGGGTACGGCCATGGGGTCCAATTTGGCCCTGTCATATGCAAATATCTATATTAATGCTTTTGAAGAAACTTTTGTTTATACCAATGATTTGTATAGAGAACATTGTCTGTGCTGGTACAGATTTATCGATGATATCTTTGTGATATGGACGGGGCCACATTGGAACCTGGAAGATTTTCATAACCAAATCAACTGTACCAGGACAAACTTAAAATTAACTTTACATGATGATTTAAATCCTTGGACCTATATATAAAACCTACTGATAAAAGCACTATAAGTCATTTCACCCTATGCAGGTTAAGAAATCAGTGCCAAAATCCCAATTCAGCAGGGTGAAAAGAATAGTGTCCGACAACAGTGCATTAGAAACCAGACTGGATGAAATTTGAAGAGAGGGAATATCCAGTGGAACTTTTAAAAAATCAACGCTCTGATGTACAACTGAGTGTAAGTAAACCCCAAAAAATCAAATAGAGAAAATTCCTTTTGTGTTTCGGTATAGCACAGTAAGCACCCATGTGAAGAAAGCTATTAAAAAACATTGGTCGTTACTTGGGGAAGGTATACCAGAAATACAACAATTTAAAAATCCCCCAATTATTTCATACAAAACATCTAAGTCGATTGGCTCTATGGCCATAAGAGCTGACATAGGTGGCTCAAATACCCAAGAGCGACTATTACGACCAAGAAAGAATGGGACATACCCATGTTTAGGGTGTAGCTGTTGCTCGAATTGCCAGAAAGGAGAGGTAGTATACCATCCGAGAAAGGGCACAGCAAGTAAGATTAATGGGTTCTATACATGTGAAAGTATTCATGTTGTATATGTTATAAAATGCCCGTTTATCATTTGTTTAACGTGAAAATCAAATAAAATATTTTCAACACATAAAATGCCCGTTTGGGCTAGCTTATGTTGGGCAAACTTCAAGAAGTGCCCGAGAGCATATATGAGAATACAAATCCGCTATTAACACCAAAAAAAGTGATCAAGCAGTTGCAAATTATTTTCTGGATGCAGGCCATGGGGTACAACAGCTAAAATTCCAAATACTAGATAGTGTCCCTAAAATACGGAGAGGGGGATATTGGGTGAAAATGTTACTCAAAAAGGAAGCGAGATGGATTCGAAAGCTGGAAACGTTGGTTCCCCACGGCCTGAACAGAGAATATGATTTAAGTAAAATATATCGCTAAATGTTTTAAATATTTTAATCTTTTTTGCAGTTTTTTATCGAAATCATCATCGACATTTTATTAAGATACACAAAATACACATTTTGCAACATTGTTCATTGATTTGCTATAATTGTGGCTGATTGTATATGAGATGTGTTACAACACATATACCACCAGGGGTCACTTATGTATAACTAATTGTGCACAGGTGCTGTTTAAGTGGCTTGAAAAAAGACCTAAGCAGGTCTGAAACGTTGTGTTTTATCTGGCTCAAGAGCCTATGTCTCAACAAAGGCGTTTTAAGAAAATACATTCATGGATGGTGCTGTCTGTGATACAAAGGATTCGAAAATCAGTTGGTTGTGGAAACTGTGAGACTTGCACCAAATGAACGGATTTTTGGAGGTATGAGTGCTGACTAAACTCTTGCTTGATAGGTCATGTCAGACAAATTTGATGTGGCACTTGCAACATGATCTTGACAAACTGTCAGTCTAGGCAGCTAAGTGACAAATGAGATTCAATGTTGATAAATGTAAAGTCGTGCACCTGGGATGTAACAATATCCACTTATACCCTTAATGGGACTGCACTAGGCAAATCCATAATGGAGACGGAGCTTGGAGTCCTTGTAGATGATAAACTTGTCTGTAGCAATGCCAGTCAGCAGCATCAGTAGGTCTTTCCAGCTGACACAAGGTCACCCATTCGGATTAGAAGAAAAGAGGTTCAGGCTAAATATTGGGAAGGGGTTTGTTACAGTGAGAGCTGTGAAGATGTGGAATTGTCTCCCTGAATCAGTGGTACAGGCTGATACATTAGATAGGTACAAGGAAGGGTCGGATGCTTTATTCACCAGTAGCTCCTCCCAGCAGACAGGAGGGATCCAATGAGATTAGAGGAGGGAAAGGGGTGTTACAGGGAGAGCTGGGAAGTGAATCAGGGGTACAGGCTGATACATTAGATAGGTATAAGAAGGGGTTGGATGGTGTTTAGCAAGTGAGGGAATACAGGGATATGGGAGATAGCTCATAGTACAAGTTGATCCAGGGACTGGTCCCATTGCCATTTTGGAGTCAGGAAGGAATTGGAGAGGTTTTTTTGCCTTCCTCTGGATCAACTGGCAGTTAGGCAGGTTAAGAAAAAGTCAAAAGGTTGAACTTGATGGACGTGTGTCTTTCTTCAACCTCACTTACTATGTTCTATTTAAGTATCCTTGTTGGGCACAGTGTCACCTAGAGGCTTATAGTACAGGTACAGCGGATAGAAATAAAGTAGCCCATGAAATATATATTAATATAGTGTCTCATAGTAGAGTGATGAATAAAACGTGCAACATAAAACGCGCAACATTCTAAACATTTGCTTTAGAATGAATTTTCATTATGCAAATCATTTTTGTTATTAAAGGGGTTGTTCACCATCATTTTTTTTTTCAGTTCACCAGAAATCGAGACCTTTTCCAATTACTATGACTATTTTCCATTTATGACCGTTTATTTTTTTTATCATTGAAGTGAGGGTTGGGGTCATCGACTTTGTAACTGATCTAAACTATTTAGTTAATTCATTCCTTATATTTGGCCCTGTTGTGCAGAAAAATGATAACTTTAAATGAGACATATAGGATAAATGAAAAAAAAACTAATTTTGTAGCCAATTATAAGTAATATATGGTGTTGCTTTTACATGGTGCTAAAAATTAATATTATCTTTAAAAATAGTCCCTTTATTGGAGCTCCCTATAGATGTTCTCTGGTCCCTGTCTGTGTTTCAAATGAGGGGTGGGCGTGTCCTAACGGTCCCTGCCAGAAGCACAGTAGGAGGGGGACAGCCAATCACAGCCCTGCAGTCAGGCTTCAGTTCCCTATCAGGTCCTGCTAGCTGCTGATTGGTTCCTGTCCTACAGTGCAGTGAGCTGAGTGCACAGCCTGGGAATTCAGGGAGCAGGAAGTGGAAGAGAAGGGAGGGATTATTAGGGTTTTTGCAGAAATATTCAAAAAATCAACCTGAAAACTACTTTTTTAAGCACAATTCTTCTATATCTAAATGAGTATAATGCACTGGTACATTCTTATTTTTTACACAAAATGTCTCCTTTAAAAAGAATAAAGCCCACACTCCGATTGGGCGTAACAGTAGTTTAAAAAAATAAAAATTGGCCCTGCCAGCGCTAGGACTAGGGTTGCCACCAGGCCGTTAAAACACCTGCCAAGGCCGGTATTACAAATTAACTGGCAATGTAGCTGCCGCTAAATTTGTAATAACCCTAACTATAGCCCTTAGCCTGCCCCCAATCTACTCAAAACGTACCTTTTTGCATCCTTCTGGCCATCACGCACTGTGGCTCTGCCTCCCTTTTGCCAGGGAGCTGTTATCTGATTACCCTCCCATTGTTCTGCTGATGGGCTGCTGAGGGGGTGATATCACTCCAACTTGCAGTACAGCAGTTATGACTGACTGAAGTTTATCAGCACAAGTCACATGACTGGGGGCAGCTGGGAAACTGAAAATATGTCTAGCCCCATGTCAGATTAAAAAAAATAATTAAATATGAAAAAAGCAGTTTTCTCTTTTGAAAAACGGATTTCAGTGCAGAATTCTGCTGGAGCAGCATTATTAACTGATGCATATTGAATAAATCATGTTTCCCATGACAGTATCCCTTTAAATCTGAGCTGAACGTCTATGGAAATATCTGGAGTCCATGGCAGTCTGAGCAATGTAGCGATAGATCTGCTATACAGTATAAAAATGTGACGTATTTAATAGTATAATATAATAGTAGATGGCACGGTTGGTAACAACATTCTGGGGCAAACACTTATAACTATTATCAAAAAAAAAGGGTAAATAGAATCAATGAATTCCACCATTAACCTGCCTTTATGGAGTGGATAAGTCACACTCTGAAAATATGATATAGTTGCTGGCACCAATACATTAAACATTTACACAAAATGGAAACAGTTCAAAGAGACACAACAAAATGAATTAATGAATGAAACCAGTAAGGCCTAGGCACAAGGGGCGTATTGCCCAATGGTTTACTGGAGAAGAATATTGGCCATAAATGTTATTATTAAAGTTTCAAATTATGTGGGTGGAGATTGGTGCAACTTTGGTAACAATTGAATGAAATGTTGTTGCAGTAGCAATTTCCTGGGTGTGGTCTCTACTGAAATGTAGTGATTTGAATGCTTTTGTGTTTCAATCATGATTTGTTTTGTTTTTATACACAACTGAAAGCTGTTGAAAGGAACAAAAATGGAGGCCAAACTTGCACTTTCATGTTTTCTTAGTGGAAGAGATAATGTTTCATAATTGTATCTCCCACATTTTATTACATGTGTAGATGGCATACTGGGGGGGTATCAGATCCTATGCCCCTGGAAAGAAGTATAAGTGCACTAAGAGTAGCAACGTGTGTCCCTTAACGGGCCGATGAAACCAAGGCCGAGTCAGTAGCTTATTGGCCCGTGCATAGGGCCCTCCAATGGGCTTCCCCGAAAGTCCGGCAGATGTCGATCGGGCAGGGCTAAAAATCCTGTTGGTTCACGGACTGCATCTGTTCGTTGATGCGGTCCCACGATCCAACCATCCCGTATTCCTGCATTATGATCCGATCGTTGGGCCCTAGGGCTCACCATCGGATCAGCCCAATATTGCCCACCTCAAAGTGGGCATATAGGGAAAAGATCTGCTCATTTGGCGACATTGCCAAACGAGCAGTTCTATCTATGGGGCAGATTTACAAAAGTGTGAAGTGACTAGCACTGGCGATGATTCGCCATTATTACCGCCCACATGAGACTTCACCGATTTACTAACGGGCACAGGCGTCACTTCGCTAGTGAAGAAGATAGATGCTAGTTGTGATTCGCACTCTGCCGCCAGATGACCTTTCTCTCTGGCGAATTTACGTCACTGCGCAAATTCACTAAAATGCGGATTTTACTGAACATTACTGAACGTTTCACCAGACTTGCCTTCGCCAGCTCAGACCAGACCAAGTGCAATGGAGTGGATAGAACTTCCTCAATCTTCAGTTATTTACATAATATTTTGTGAAAAAAACGCTGGTGTCTTTTCCTTTTTTCAGGGTGATAGGCTGCAAAAGTCCTAAAAAAATATTTTTGTGTAACCGGTTCCCCCCATACATTTTCTAACATATGGAACATTATTTTACAGTGGGCTCATGTGTAGGACATTAAAACAGCTCTATTGAATTTATTAAGGTTCTGGGAGCACAAGACCTCTAACGAATTTACACTAGGCAGAATTGAATGCTAGCGCATCTTCGCTTTGATTTGCTCGCATTGCCGAAGTAACTCTAGCGAAAATTCGCCAGCCAGGATGAAACTTTGCATTTTTGTTAACTAGTGTGTTGTCCCAGCGAATTTTCACCTGGCAAAGTGTTGTGATGGGTGTGAAGCCATCCCTGGTGAATTTTCGCCGCTTAGTAAATTTACCCCTATATATGGCCATCTTAGTGTGCATGCGTGGATGACTTCTACCGAGCATAATGGCTGCCCTCTGCAACTTGTACCTGTAAGGTGGGAGTTAGATGCAGTAAGGACAGAGCCCCTCTGCCGCTCCCTTACATGTGCGTTTCAATCATGCACAAGTTAGAGGGCAGGAGGGAGATGCCTACGAGCCTACATCCCCTCAGGAATACAGTTAGGGGTGCCACCTTTCTGGAAAAAAATACCAGCTTTCCTATATATTTATCTTTTTCATCCTATTAATAACATTGGGATCAACCATCATTTTTACCAGCCACACTGGTAAAACACCGGCCAGGTGGCAACCCTAAATACACAACAGCTGTATTCACTGGGGTGGCCACAGGTCTCTGTGCTCCGAAACGTAGACAATTCAGGAAAAGAGGAAGACAAAGGTAGTGTGCCACAAGACCTTCCCTTTGGTTAATAACAGGGTCGGACAGGGCTGATGGAACACTAGGAAAAACCTGGTGGGCCCTGCTGGTCAAGACCTACTCTTCATGTCTGCTGGCCTCCTGGATTTCTGCCCCTCCTCGATTGTTAACAGAATATAGCAGGTACGCACTGGTGGGGGGGAAGGGTAGGTGAAAGTGGTTTGCAGCTGTCAGGAGCACCCGACTGCGCTCCTGTCCACTTCAACGCCAAATCCAAGATGGTGGCGCCCATGGCCACCATGTGGGTTGCGGCGCTGGTGCGTTGACGCCAAACTGCATCTGGAGCTTATTAGGGTTAACTTAGTCTCTTTAATATCAGGGCAAGTTAATACACCAAGGCCACAGTCTCGATTACCCTGTCCTGTCTTCTCCTTTGTGGTGTCCCAGTCTTAGAAAATAACAGGCAGCTAGCTTTGGGACAGCTCCACCTCCTTACGTTCCATTATAGCCTCATGATCACCATGATGATTTATTCAGATTATAAGTATCTGTGGCTTTGGGTAGGAGTGTAGAGCAGATGTTCAAACTGAATATCTTGTGTGGCAAGAAGAACTTGCACATATGCTCTTTGCAACAGTCGTTTTGGGAAACCTAGAACAACATTATGCCGAATATGAATGTACAGGTTTGGTAATAGAAAAAATCTGCCAGGCTGTTGGTATTTATACTCTGAAATGTTCAGATATGAAAGTCAAACCCCAAAACACATGAAGCTATATATCTCAATTTAATTGTTACACACCTAACCTTTTTACTCTGTGTGTGTGTAATGGTTGAAATATAAAAGGTCCAGCTGGACAGACTCAATAATAGGATCTGGAGATCAAACGTCCACTTTCAGGGCTTCCTTCTAGTTAGCCCGTATACCCCAAAAATGCAGAAGCTCATCTTACAGTCTCTGGAAACCTTGATTTCATCAGCCTGACTAACCTGATTACAACCAACCTAAGCGAGATCCAACTCTCAACTGAAGTGCAAATGTTTATGAAGGCTGAATATGTATTTTATGTAAATAAAATAATTTGGACTCTTTTTTTATGCACAGTTGTCCTCAAGTGAGACTTCTGTCCTGCCACAAGTTCTATGTACAAGTTCCTGCTCAGTGGAGATCTTCTGGTGTTTCAAATCTCAGTTTTCTTGTTTCCCAGGTTTTTTTTTGCCTTTCAGAAAGTGTAAGATAAAACACATACACATCAAAAAAATACACCCATTTGGGCTTTGTAACTTATTTTGGTGGTTCTTTTTGTCAATGGCAAAGATGTAAAGTCATGATTAAATATTAAAGCACAGCTGGATATATATATATATATATATATATATTTTGCACCATTTTTTTAAACTCCATTTTCTCAGGTGTAACGTTTGTTGTTTTTACACAGCTTTAATTAATAGGCCCTATTAAATACTAAAAAGTAGTCAAAACCACTTTAAAGTATGTCATATTACTTGTATGTAACGTCCACCAGAGGAAGCTCTTGTCTAACACAGAACACTTTCCCCTTCTTCAATTTGCAGCTGTCTTTGTGGGAATGTCCCCAGCCAGCACAAGTGACCAAAGCCTGCCAGGAATGTCCAGTCACAGCAGCACAAGAAAAGCCAAACTTCTGATTATTCTTTAAGGAAGAAGAGACTTGTGGGAAAGGCAAACACATATCAAATGCTAGGGTGCACAGATAGTGTGTGCATGAGATATGATATAATGCAGTATTACATCAGCCTTTTAGGAAAACAAAGAGTCAAGGAGAGATTATTTCATGAATAAAGCAAGGCTGAAATGTTGTGCAAAAGCAAGGGCATGTAATCAGTGAGAGCAGAATATATTTATAGAGAAACACAAGAGGGTTTGGTCTAGGTTAAGGATGTCACATGGTGCATCAGCAGACGAGGAAGTGTAAAAGAGCCATTGTACAATGGAAAGGTTGGCCCAGCAAGCGTTCGAGGTCAGCACATGTATGGCTATCTTTAGTGAAAACGGCAAACCTTTCACTTTTTGTGTGCACTTTGCATGAACGACTGGAACAACAAAAAGGTGGCCATACCATGTGGCTCCTCATACATTCTCCTTCTGTTTGGCCCAGAGAAGATAGGAGGTAAGCTCATGTATGGCCAAGCATTTTGCACTTTGAAAGAATGACTGAAACAAGAGCGGCCATATCATGTGGCTCCTCGCATGCTCTATGTTTGTTTGGCCTGGAGCACAAGAGGTCAGCTCATTTAAGGCCCATTTGTGTGTCCATTTACTTCATGTTCAGCCAATGATTTTGCACAAGTCAACATCAGTAAAACTATTTTTCCATCCAGACAGATTAATGGGATCCAATGATTGACATATAAAGCTCCTGCATGATGGTCAGGCAATTCTGATGAAACTGGACTCACTGTCCAATAACATTCAACCAGCAGGCAACTTTTCCCTGGCCATCTGTTAAGGTATCTGACCAGTCAGTACATATCACCCACACATTTACTGGAGAGCATCTCAATGCCAGGTCAGCCTGTAATCCCAGTATAATAATGGTCATCTTAGTATTTTGATATGCCCAACATTGAATTAATGGGAACAGAGTTTAAGTGATCCAAGATCTTACAATCCTGTTAGAAAAGGAATTGACTGAAAATAACATGCAGCTAGCTTGGTGGCAAATCATTCTGATCATTTAACATACAGAACCCATACCCAAATCCAAGCCATTAGACTTTTTTGTAAACATCACACAGTATTTGATTGAGCACAGGCGTTTATTCAGTAGTGTAATGTGCAAACATGATAATTACTTTGCCAGGGTAAGTGCTTACACCATGTGCAACACGTTCAATGACTCACAAATCACATGAATGTACTCACAGAACCAAACTGTACAGAACACAGAGAGGTAGGAGAGGATGAAGCTTTCTGGACAGCACAGCCGTCTGATTAACATCTCAGAAAAAGGTTCTGCCCTCTCAGTATATTCCACCTCTGTGTTAAACAGCACACAGGGCCACCATCTTAACCTCTTCTATGACATGTATATTTCTAGTGGCTCGGGAAAACCCTGTTCCTCTCAATTCTGGTCAATTCAGTAAATTGAATAAGTTGCAGCAGCGCATGTGTTGTAAATAGAAAGTTATCATGCTCATGAGCTTAAGGTGTGACATTACTGTTAGCACAGAGACAATGAAAGGCAAGTGCTTTCAGTTACACCCAGCAGTGCTGAAACTATGAACAGAAAAGATTGAACAGCTGCAGCACAGCAGGGGAATTGTCTTGGGGATGCTGTGCAGTGAGAAATGTTGGCAGCAGAGCCTACTTCTGAAGCAGCTTAATGTAAATGATGTCAAATACAGTACTACATTACATTCCCTATTGGTGCTGCATTCTAACAGCCTTTCTGGAAAACTTTTGTTCATCTTACAAAATTTAAAATTCTGCTCAAAAGCAAATAAAACTTTAGAGTCCCTCTAGCTTTCTGTATAACAAATACCCTTTCTATCGGGCAGTTAAATAAATGCCCATTGTGGGGCAAAATCATCTATGGTATTCTAAAGAACAAGCTGCTTCCCTAACGATGATCATTATAGTAATTGTAATTGGGATGACATTTGTAACCGTTCAACTCCTGATTGCATATTCAGAGACTCTGCTGTTTCTCACAGAAATGGAGTAAGAGGTCAGATGAAGAGATTTAAAAAAAAAAGAAGGGAAATGGGAGGGGGCTTGGCAAATGATACACTAGGTAAATATGATTTAGGCAATTTCCTCCTCTCCCTCTTCTTCAAATTCTCCCTCCTCAGCTGTGGCATCTTGGTACTGTTGGTATTCTGATACCAGGTCATTCATATTACTTTCAGCTTCTGTGAACTCCATCTCATCCATGCCCTCTCCTGTGTACCAATGTAAGAAGGCTTTGCGCCTGAACATGGCTGTGAACTGCTCAGAGATGCGCTTAAACAACTCCTGGATGGCAGTACTGTTGCCAATAAAGGTAGCTGCCATTTTCAGACCTCGGGGTGGGATGTCACACACTGCTGTTTTGACATTGTTGGGTATCCACTCTACAAAGTAGCTGCTGTTCTTGTTCTGAATATTAAGCATCTGCTCATCCACTTCCTTCATCGACATGCGGCCACGGAAAACTGCAGCCACTGTCAGGTATCGCCCATGCCTTGGGTCACAGGCAGCCATCATGTTCTTGGAGTCAAACATCTGCTGGGTTAGCTCTGGTACTGTCAGGGAACGATACTGCTGACTGCCTCGGCTGGTTAAGGGTGCAAACCCTGGCATGAAGAAGTGGAGACGTGGAAAGGGTACCATGTTGACAGCCAGCTTACGAAGGTCAGCATTAAGCTGCCCTGGGAAGCGAAGGCAGGTGGTGACACCACTCATGGTGACACTAACAAGGTGGTTGAGGTCACCATAGGTGGGAGTGGTCAGCTTGAGAGTGCGGAAGCAGATATCATAAAGGGCCTCGTTGTCTATGCAGTAGGTTTCGTCTGTGTTTTCTACCAACTGGTGTACAGAAAGTGTGGCATTGTATGGTTCCACTACAGTATCAGATACTTTAGGGGAGGGCACTACACTAAAGGTATTCATAATACGATCGGGGTACTCTTCACGGATCTTGCTAATTAACAGGGTTCCCATTCCAGAACCAGTGCCCCCTCCTAATGAGTGGGTGAGCTGGAAACCCTGCAGACAGTCACAGCTTTCGGCCTCCTTCCTTACAACATCCATTACAGAGTCCACTAACTCTGCACCTTCTGTGTAGTGACCCTTAGCCCAGTTGTTCCCAGCACCGCTCTGACCTGCACAAGAGAATATGCCAAAACAAAAAGGTCAGTCAAGGTTGATACCCAGTCAAAAGTAATCAGATACCTATTGCTGTATTTTTAAATGGCAAGCATCATTGCTGTATTTTTAAATGGCAAGCATCAAAGCTCAGACACATTGGTTCCTGCCTACAGTTAAGAGAATAGACCATTTCAAACACCTTATTATAGACACAGGGGCACTGGACAGAGACAGATATTGCCTAACTGGTAAATCGGCACCCTTTCAATATTACTTGGCTTGGATGGTTTACCTAACTCTGCTAAAATCTATATTTACAACCCTGTGGATAAAACATTACAATCCATCACTGCCAAGACAGACTGGCTCAGATGTTTTCACTAAGGAGTATTTCTGCAGAAACTCTTTCCTCTTGTTTTTCTGTAGAATAATGTTCTAAGTTAGAATAATGTTTTGCAGGTGGCTGGATTTACCATAAAAATGTTGTGGTTTGTAAAGTCAGGCCTTGCCCAAGTTTGTGTATTCACTTCAGAATAAGGAGTGGCAACTTTGTGTTTGAAAGAAACAGCTGCTCCAGTCTGACCTCACTCCTTTGATCTGTATATTAATGTTAACTGCATTACCTTATATTTAGCAAGGTTTATCATTTTTTTTCCATCTCCAGTTGAACTCGTTTAGGATAGGAAGCGATGTCTGCAAATATTAACTTTTTAGTTAATAGAAATAATTAACCCTTATTACAGGTGTTTCACTAATTATCAGGAGGTGACCTGCTTGAGCTGCCCACAGTTTTTGTTACATTTCAGATAGCAAACAAGCATTATCTTTAACTTACTCTAACTACCTACCCTCTCTGCATCAGTCTTTTGGCACTGGAGCATTTGAATTGAGAATTTTAACCTGTGTCTGGGGATGGACAAACACAGGTGGAATTCCACCCTTCGGGGCAAGTGGGATTTTGACTACCACTGATATAAGGAGCTGGTTGAAGTCTGTGTGATGTTAGGGAGTTTTGACCCCCACTGTTTTCTGTCTGATGATAGTCACGGTCATGACACCTAGTCAGATATCAGCCTAAACTCTGTGCAAACAAGGATTTCATACTTAATGAA
Organism: Xenopus laevis; assembly: GCF_017654675.1. NCBI lineage: Eukaryota > Metazoa > Chordata > Amphibia > Anura > Pipidae > Xenopus > Xenopus laevis. The sequence goes on from NC_054376.1 coordinate 126,097,007, forward strand.
CTCAGATATAGTATGCCTATGCCAAATCCACTAAAGCTTTGAAGCTAATCTCTTAAAATTTCCTTCTTCACCTCCAAGATAAAATGCTGCCACTCACCAAATACAAAGTTGTCGGGTCTAAAGATTTGCCCAAAAGGGCCGGAACGAACAGAATCCATTGTACCAGGCTCCAGGTCCACAAGAACTGCCCTGGGAACGTACTTTCCACCTATGGAACAGAAACATACAATAAGCCATTGTACATGGTCCTGTAAACTCAGGAAAAGAACAATGTCAAACTAAATAAAAATAATGTGAATATTACTACTTCTACACAAATTATGGCCAATCGTACAAATTCATAAAATGCAATGTACAGTTTGAGCAGTATCCGTGAACTTTTGTAAATAGTCTAGCGTTTCCTATTCTATTATCACCTGATACTTAAAGAGCTCAGTTAAAGTCACTACTATACCAAAGTTTACAATGAATACCCTAACACTGGCTTTATGTTCCACAATAACCAGTTAGATAATAATATAGCATAGCACAAGATGTACCTGAAGCTTCGTTATAATAGACATTAATTCTTTCCAGCTGCAGATCACTGTCTCCATGGTAACTTCCCGTAGGATCAATTCCATGCTCATCACTGATAACTTCCCAGAACTGTAGAGAAAGGGAGATAGGGTTAGCTGGCAGGGCATTCATATCTAGTGATGGGCGAATCTGACCCATTTCGCTTCGCCAAAAGTTTGCGAAACGGTAAAAGAAATCCACCAAGATGCATTGAAGTCTATGGGCGTCAAATCTTTTTATCGCTTGATGCAGTGAGTCAAATTTTATTTTTGTCGCACGACAATTTTGCTGATCACTATTCATCTAAAAAAAGACCACACAGTTACACAATACCACTAACATGGGTACATGTTACACTAGGAACCCTTGAAATGCAGTTATTTAGAGCAGAAACACATACAGTCATTGCATGGCCCCTCAGAATTTCCACAGCTGCCATCTCTGAATGAGAAATCAAGTCTCAAGATCAGCCAGATAATTATTGGAAAATTGTGTAAAGCTGGCCATAAACGTAAAGATCCGATCCGAGGATTTAAGGTGGCCATAGACTCAAAGATCCGCTCGTTTGGAGACATCGCCAAACGAGCGGATCTTTCCCCGATATGCCACTAAACTGCGTGGCTATATCGGGGGTAATTTGAGCGTTCGGCCGTATGGCCGAACGTTCGAATTACGATGCGCCAAGCGGCTCCGACGGGTCGGTCGGGTAAAATATATCGTGGCCAGATATCGATCGGGAAGACCCGTCGGAAGCCCCATACACGGGCAGATAAGCCGTCAAATCGGTCCAAACGACCGATATCGGCAGCTTTATCTGCCCGTGTATGGCCACCATTATACGATTTTTGGACCGTGTGTGGAGTCCCGAGATTTTTCGTCCGGCGGAGATCGGACGTTTGGCTGCCGATAATTTCTCTGCATGTATTTCCGATCGTACGATTTTCAGTGGGAGACTGTCACTACCAGTTGTCGGACAACTTTCGTACGATTGCCGTCAGGGGCAGAACATCGGCTGATCTGTTCTTTTACTACTTTATTTGATCAGAATGTTAGTGGCAGGTCGGGAGATGGGGAAGTCTGATCGTTCGAATCTTTGCATCTATGGCCAGTTTTAGGGGCAAGGTCCCTTGCATACAGTCCTCTCCAGGCGCCCTCCATTATTATGGAATCGTTGGCCTGGAGGTTAAAAAAATTGTATCAGCCTGATTTAGATGAGCACAAAGGTGGCATTATTATGGGCAAAGATAAGCTTGGTTTTGTAACCTTGCCAGATACGCAGCTCTTCAAGTGTACATCTAGCTTTCCTGCGCAAAGTAGGGCTGATAACAGAGTTTAAGCAATGGGGCTAAACTTGAGTCATGTGTTGCAGTAGAGTGGAACACATTTGGAGGGTTTTAGTGGGTTTAGTCTCAGAAGCTGTACAGTGCTCTCAAAGTACTCAATCATAAAACATTTTTTCCTGCAGACGTTTTAGGTAGCCTTACAGGGAAAAGGCATATGCATGCAATTTTAGGTGCTTTGCCAGCTTCTCGATTAGCAGCTACAAAACAAGGGATCCACCGAATCCACTATTTTGGATTCGGCCGAATCCATCTTGGAAGATTCGTCTGAATCCTGAACTGAATCCTAATTTGCATATGCAAATTAGGGGTGGGGAAGGAAAAAGTTGGGTTAATTTCTTGTTTTGTAACAAAAAGTCACGTAAAATCCCACCCTCCCCACAATTTGCACATGCAAATTAGAATTTGGATCGGCCAGGCACAAGGATTCGGCTGAATCCTGCTGAAAAAGGCAGAATCTTGGCCTAATCAAGAACCGAATCCTGGATTCGGTGCATCCCCATTTAAAACACCAGATACTAGCCTCCATGACAATCACTTGAAAGGGATTGGAAGCACCTACCATGGGATTTGCCCAAAAACTTGTGATTTCAGGCAAATACCATAGAGGACAATGTTGGCACTGTGCGCTTAGGCTACTAAAAAAAAAAAAAAAAAAAAACTAAAGGAGTGTACTGCAAAACATATTCTGTAAATCTGTAAGTCAAATGCAAGATTGATGCTTCTGGCTACTGAAATTGCCTTTCTCCCCACAAACTACTCAGTCCCTAAACATGGGGGGGGGGGGGGAGATAGAGAGTGAACAGTCACTACAAAGATTCTAGATTAAGTTACTGAATAATGTACACACTGTTAAGTCCCTGCATCTCCACAGCAGATTAAAAACCGCTGCATTTTCCATCTGATACCCTGTAACTGCTTCTGCAAATGCTGACACGTGGCAATCTGGAAGAAGAACAGCACTAAATTATTAAACAGGAACAAATAACAAGTTCTCTGTAGGTGCACTGTAATATATGTGAAAAGCCACAGCTTTCATGAGCTATAAATGGATGCCTTCGATGACTGCCTCCTACCGCCCCACTACAGAGAATCATAGAATCTGATGCAGTGTGCAGAGGCTTTAGGTCTAGAGCACACCCCTCACTGCACAATGACTGGTTTGTGCTCAGAGCACAGATGTGTCCTCTATCTTCATCAAGACAGAAGATGCATTTATGATGCAGAAATGCCTTCATGCCACAAACACACACAGCAAAACACATCACAGACAAGGACTCTCAGACTAAAAATGCACAAGTCCAAATATCTTTATATACAAGATTGGTCCAACAGGAGGATTAAGCCTATAGAACCAATGCTGTGGTCTTGCCAATCTCTCTCCTTTAAAAGCTAATGGTGGGGGGGGGGGGAGGACTAAGCGTTCGGACTGAAACCAATGCCTAGGTCAGAAGACACTAATCGAAAGAAATGCTACCATGCAGAGAGGTGCCAGCCTTTGAATACTATGACTGGAGGTAAATAGTTAGGAACCACCATATAAGATTGACATTCGTGCCAAGACATTCAATGACAAAAAAAAAAAAAAAAAAAGAAAAGGGAAATCTGAAAATACGAATCCTGTTAATCTTTTAACTAAACCATTCCCCTCCCACTTTGTAAAGTCTAATCCTCTGGTACTTTAACATGAATGTTTCCCATTGAATAATCTACTTTACAAATATAAGTCAGCATTTTGCCCTGAAATTGGTCACGCAAATAGATAATTCACAAGTCCGTCAATTTGCATATGAGCTATATAATTCAATTCTTGTTGGTGATTTGCATCTAGAAGTCAGAATGTATAAGCCTACAGAAGGCCAAAAAATGGCCTGATTTGGTAGTTGCAAGGATGTCCCTTTTTGACCTGTACCTGCACAGAACCTCTATTCCGGGTACAGTACATTAACATTACTGAAAGAGGTATCACTTAACATCCTCTCACTGGCGGTGCCTGTATAGTGGCATGGCCTTCCACCTCTTAGAACCAAAAACTTAATGGCAAAATAGATACCACAGCAGGATGGCGTTGACTGCAGTTGTATAAAGAATGTATTCTTCAGTTATTATCTACCTGAATTGTATACTTCAATTCCAGTGATAACTCCTCTAGGGTTTGGTAAACCATCCAGCAGAGCTAAAGTCATGGCATGACAAAATCGATCCGAAACTGGGTCCCCTCTTATAGGCAAATTGGGTATTTTACCCACACAACCCAATTTTGCCTATAAGAGGGGACCCAGTTTGGGATCGATTTTGTCACCTAGTCTATGCACAGATTCTGATATATCTGGACCCACACATTGGCTAACAACCAAGGGTTGCTACAGGTGCGATGGAACTCGTGACACTTGCCGCTATATAAGGCCAACTAAAACTTTCAAGGGCAGACGAGACTCAAAATTATGCTTGTAACAGCTTAAAGGGATACTGTCATGGGAAATTTTTTTTTTTCAAAATTAATCCTTAATAGTGTTGCTCCAGAAGAATTCTGCACTGAAACCCATTTCTCAAAAGAGCAAACAGATTTTTTTATATTCAATTTTGAAATCTGACATGGGGCTAGACATGGTCAATTTCCCAGCTGCCCCAAGTCATGTGACTTGTGCTCTGATAAACTTCACTCTTTACTGCAAGTTGGAGTGATATCACCCCCCTCCCTTTCCCCCCCAGCAGCCAAACAAAAGAACAATGGGAAGGTAACCAGATAACAGCTCCCTAACAAGATAACAGCTGCCTGGTAGATCTAAGAACAAAACTCAATAGTAAAAACCCATGTCCCACTGAGACACATTCAGTTACATTGAGAAGCATTTCTCTCCTAAAGTGCAGGCACAAGTCACATGACCAGGGGCAGCTGGGAAATTGACAAAATGTCTAGCCCCATGTCAGATTTCAAAATTTTATATAAAAAAAATCTGTTTGCTCTTTTGAGAAATGGATTTCAGTGCAGAATTCTGCTGGAGTAGCACTATTAATGGATGCGTTTTGAAAAAAACAAAAAAACATGTTTTCCGATGACAGGATCCCTTTAACTATGATCTTATACATAACGGCTATGCAGTATATAAATTTTTTTCAATACTTTAATTTATTTTGTGCAAGCGCATGTTTACATGATTTTTAATCAGGTGTTTCCCATGTTCTTAACGATGCATGCTATTTAAGTATGAGTCCGGTAGAGGGCACCCATGCTTCTGATGAAGTGACATAAGGGTCACAAAACGCGTTGAGCGCATATTCCTCTGCCCGCTACTCCTGTGATTTTAAAGTGGTTTAATAAAGCCTTTGAAAAATTTTAATACACTGGTTTCCACGCTGATTGTCACTTTTCCAGTGGAGTCAGTCTATTTCTTTGGACTTCTACTCTCTGCCTTCCCAACTGCTTCCTGGTTGCTAGGGAAATGTAATCCCTAGCAACAAGACTGCAGTGGGAATGCCAAACCTCAGATTTGCAGAAGAAAATGTTAAAATTTGAAAACTCATTAGAAATGGAGACCAAATTGTATTACTATTATACACTGCTGATTATGTTATATATCACACTTAATGATCATAAGTTAATTTTAAAATTTAACTACTCTTTAATGAGTGGTTGCTACCACTTTAAAGCATCAGAAACACACCCTTCAGACAGTAATAGCAACACCCATATTTGAAAATGGGGACAAAAACACCTCTATCAATGACATAACTATGGCAGCATCTACTTGTGTAAGAACTTTGTAGTCGCTACATTTTATGGGAAAAAAATATGTTTTAACTTTGTATTTTAAAAGTAGAAACTACTGAAGAATATTCTTTAGGGTTAGTTCCCACAGGGCGGTTTGGGGACATTTGGTCGCCTGGCGACTAATGGGCTTGTTTTTGCGGCGACCAATCTCCCCAAATGCCTTCCCTGTTCCTGCGCCGGCTAAAATGAAAAAATGCCGGTGCTAATCACACGCGGCAGTTCAATTTCTGAAGTCGGAAACTTCGGGCGACTTCAGAAAAGGAATCGTCGCGTGTGATTACGGCCGGCGTTTCCCCCCCAAAATCGCTTGGATTCCTCTTGTAGAAATTTTGGGAGACTGAAGCGACACGTGTTTTACCACCAGCGATTCGCATTATTGCCTATGGGAAAGCTTTTTACTGGAGAATGCAGGAGATTAGTTGCCCAGAGAAGCAACGATTTATCGCTAGCGATTAATCTTCTGGTGTCTCACTGCCCCTATACAGAGAAGCAATCAAACCTAATTATGATGTGGGTGCAAATGCTTATCTGTACTGCGCATGAATTACAGGCAACTGGCACACTCCTATTCCAGGTCTTGTTACTCACACAGAAGACCAAGTCATTTCTGCTCCGTGTGCATCACCTGACACCATCAAATCCGGCTGGGAGGGGTGAGGATTATTCATACATTGACACATAATTCAGACTATTACCAAAAGCACACCCTTTCAACACTCATATGAGCTCATGGATATGTAGCAAAATGCATTTTAAATAAATTGCCATATAGGTTACTGAGAAGCTGTATACTCTATCCATGAAGGTACAGCTTCAATGTTGTATGCAGACACTGCCACACCCAAACTATATCCTCGACACAAAATGGCTTTAAATTTCTAATCTGTGACACCTTGTATACACCGTGATGTGCAACTGCTGTAGCTCTGCATTATAATGCTTTGCAAAGTAAAACAAGGTTCCTTATATATTATGGCTATAGATTTTTTTCATCATACATCTTATAAATCACAACATAACCTGTGCAGGAGGTGGAACCCTCCATCTAGATTCCCCTATATTGTATCCACAGCACGGCTCGTTATACGTTACAACCAAATCTCTGCATTGCAGCATTTTTGCTAAGCTCATACGCCCCCATCACATTAATTGAAGTTAAATATGTACATAGGTATATATCTACAGAACAATATTCGCAATTGATGGCTTGCTCTAAATATACTATTCTGAAATGCCCATACGCAGAGCCAGATTCTATTCCTGCAAAGCCTCCACCCTTTCATGTACTGCAGTGATGTCCATATGTCTACTATACTGCGTAAATTGCAGGGCAGAAACCCCTCCCCTCCACCCGTCTATTATACTGCGTAGCTTGCAGGGCAGAAACCCCTCCCCTCCACCCGTCTATTAAACTGCGTAGCTTGCAGACAGAAACCCCTCCCCCCGTCTATTATACTGCGTAGCTTGCAGGGCAGAAACCCCTCCCCTCCACCCATTTGGCTGCCTGTAATGGAGCTCCATTTTTCGGTCATGTAAAATCTCAACAATGGCAAACAACCTTTGGTTTATTCTATTCCATAGCCACTTGTAAATCAATCACAGTTTTTCTGCTTCACATTATAGAATCTCAGCGGAAGGAACACTTTCTCAATGGTTAATCCTTTCCCCCAACCTTTCTACCTCCCCCACAACCTTTATTAACTCTTTTTATGTATTGTGGAAAGCAATTTCATCAAGAAGAGGCTTTTTCTGCTCGGATAATCCTTTCTAGACTGTATAGCTGAGCCTGGTTATTGCTGTGTGAAGGTCTGCAGTGCACGATTCCATTCTCTCAACCCTCCCAGTATGGCTGTCGTGTTTCCCTATATAGACTAAGCTCCGCAGTGCTTTATTACTCTTCCCGAATGGCTTTTCCTGTATAGCTTGTACACCACTATATAGAGAATGAGCTTAGAGCTACAATCCTTTCAGTAATTCCTCCTACAGTATAAGCATTGTGTCCAACATATGTACGTATTTATATATAAACTCTAGGAAGCTTTATACTTCTCACCAATCCTCTTTCCGATCCTTTTCAGTATCGTCACCCTTTCTATAAAGGCTGTAGGCTCTGAAACACTGCCCAACTACAGCAGAATTAAGGTGGCCATAGACAGAAAATATTGTACATAACAAATTTTCATACAATATTCGGTGCGTGTATGGTGGAAAAAGAGCTGACTGATATCGGCAGAAGACTTGGATATCGGGCGGCTCGTTGATCGGGCTGGACAGAAAATTATGATTTGAAGGCACCCAAACATCGGCCATTGTTGGTGCTGAATCATCAGATACAGGTAGAATTCTAATTTTTTTCTACCTATATATCCGATGATTAAGCTCTACACGTGTTAATTGAAACGATCTTCTCCAAGAAAGATCGTAATTGTTACGTCTATGGCCACCTAAATTCTGAGCTCTAATTGTATCCCACGGGGGCGGGGGGTCTGTCTCCATTAATGTCTTCTATTTCCATTAGGAAAGGTTCTCAGCTCTGTCTCTGTTGGTTCCTATCTACCTGTTGCCGTTCTTATGATTCTATAGAGATCTCTACAAATTGTACGTTTTCTCCCTAGGATAAGTTTATTCTCTAATAAAGCACTGCGTATCTTGACAGCGCTATATAAATAAATGATGATGATAATAATAAGGCTCTTACAGGATGTAAGCTCTGTGGATCAGGATTCCTTCCTTGGCCTTGGATTATCTCTCACAGCATTGCTGCTATTTATCTCTACCTGGGGATGATCCAAATGTTGCAGAAAAGCTGAAGGTCCATAAATGACACAAAACTAGGGATGCACTGAATCAAGGATTCGGCCTTTTTCAGCTGGATTCGGCCGAATCATTCTGCCCAGCTGAACCAAATCCTAATTTGCATATGCAAATTAGGGGTGGGGAGGGAAATCACATGACTTTGTCACAAAACAAGGAAGTAAAAAATGTTTTCCCCTTCCTACCCCTAATTGGCATATGCAAATTAGGGTTCGGTTTTCAGCCGAATCTTTCGTAAAGGATTCGGCTGAAACCAAAATAGTGGATTCGGTGCACAAAACCATGTTGTATATGGACACTAAGTCTAAATCCCTTTCCTGTTCCACAGTTGAGCACATCTAAGGCTCAGAAGTAAAGACTGTAAGCTCTTCAGAACATGTACCTTGACCCAGCCCGTTCCCCCTTAGCAATGTTGCTATTAGAACCTATTTAACAGTTCATTAGCCCTGAAAGGCAGGAATCCCTTCTCCACAAAGGGTTTGTAAAATGGCTGCCGTTTACTTCTGTGGTGTGAAATATTCCCCCCAAATTACCCTTCCCTTCAACCCTATGAATACACTTGGACCTTTACTGGGAAAACGGTCTCTCTCTCCCTATATATTTCTCTCTAGAGAAGCATTACAAGGTTTTTCTCCTGTCACATATTGACAACATTGCCTTCACCTTTGCTCCTATCTGGTTTCCACATTGGCCCGCCTGCAGGTGCACGATTTCCCTCATGTTGCCGGTCTTTTATCGTTCGACTCTTCGTACCACAAACAAGATGACAAACCCCAGTCCTGAAGCTTCTGCGCGTTCCCGCTTGCCGTCTGCCGCTTTATAGGACGGAGCGCGTGTCGTCATCGAAGGGGCAGGGCTGAGCGTTTCCAGCAAGTCATTCCACACGACTGGCACAAAAAGTCATTGAGGACGCATAGCGGCCATTTTGAATATGGGCAAATACGGTTCCATTTCCTGTCCTCCATCTTACGATAGGATTAAAATGCGCCAACAGCATCGAATGTAGAGGGATTGCAGTGTGGCGTGTTGGTAAATGCGTAGTTTTAATTGATATTAGAAGCAATATTGAAATTACAGACTGATATGATGACTATAAGAATATTGCGAGTCAGCTGAGACCCTGTCTGACACATTAATAACTTCTTTCTGTCTTCTGGCCTTTTGTCAAGTGCCTAAGGTTTGTACCTTTTCTGAGACAAATACAGACCTTCGTGTATTTTTTATAAGGATGTGCTGAATCCACCATTTTGGAGTTGGCCAAATCCAAAATGGTGGTGGGTGGGAAACCTTTTTTTACTTCCTTGTTTTGTGAGAAAAAGTCACAATTTCCCTGCAAATTAGGATTCGGTTCAGCCGGGCAGAAGGATTCGGACGAATCTGAATTCTGCTGAAAAAGGGCAAATCCTGAACTGAATCCGAATGTTCATTTGCATATGCAAATTAGGGGGAGGGGAAACATTTTTTACTTCCTTGTTTTGTGACAAAAAGTCACACAATTTCCCTGCAAATTAGGATTCGGTTCAGCCGGGCAGATGGATTCGTCCGAATCTGAATCCTGCTGAAAAAGGCCGAATCCCGAACTGAATCCGGATGCTCATTTGCATATGCAAATTAGGGGGAGGGGATAACATTTTTTACTTCCTTGTTTTGTGACAAAAAGTCACACAATTTACCTGCAAATTAGGATTCGGTTCAGCCGGGCAGAAGGATTCGGCCGAATCTGAATCCTGCTGAAAAAGGCCGAATCCCGAACTGAATCTGGATGCTCATTTGCCTATGCAAATTAGGGGGAGGGGATAACATTTTTTTACTTCCTTGTTTTGTGACAAAAAGTCACACGATTTCCCCTCCTTGCCCCTAATTTGCGTAAGTAAATTAGGATTTGGATTTGCAAATTAGGGTTGGGAAAGAGAATTTTTATTTACTTCCTTGTTTTATGACAAAAAGTCACGCAATTTCACTTCCTGCCCCTAATTTGCATATGTAAATAAGGATTCGGTTCGGCTGTGCAGAAGGATTCGGCCGAATCCTGCTGAAAAAACCCGAATCCTGCCCATTTCCGAACTGAGTACAAATGCTCATTTGCATATGCAAATTAGGGGTGGGAAGGGGAAAACATTTTATATTTCCGTTTACCTATGGCTAGGGGTGTTTAGTGCAGTCAGGGGGGTGCTGTGCCAATGAGGCAAGGTTTGGCAGTAACACCAAATGGGTTACCAGGGGCTGCAAAAAGCTGCTTCAAAGGAGAAGGAAAGACAAATCTAATCATCATGTTCCCTGAATAAGTCTCACGGAGTAGTGTTAGATCGCTAAGATTACAGCTCACTTAAGTCTACCATCAAACAGCTTTATCAGAACGTCCCCGCCATATTGCTTAAGGATTACCTCCTCCTGATCGGTAATGCTCATGCAAAAAATACCCATCCACTGTTGTCATTGCAGCTCAACGATTTTTCCTTCGATCGTACGAATGCGTTAAATCCTGAGACTTCGATATTCTAAGTCGAAGGATTTTACTTCGACGGTCGAATATCGAGGGTTGATTAAATGTGCCCCTAAGGGTTATTACGTTTATTTTTTCACTTTCGTTGTCCTTTAAGAGACAAATTTCCGTTTTTTAAACGGGAAGTCTGGCTTTACTAGTGCGAGAGAGCACGATTACTTTCTCTGCACTAGTGTTGTGACCTCACCCCCCACACAGGAAAGGTAAGCGGGCAAGAGGGGCGGCCTTGCAGGAGCCACCTCAGGCTCCTGCCTCAAAAACGACCCTGGCAGTTGGACAGGTTAGGAAATTTCACTGTCGGATAACCCTGTGCATGTATTGCCTATCTGACAATATCCGTAGATGACCTATGAGGTATCCGGGACATGATTTTTATATGATTGTTGACTGGCAATTATTAATGGCCAAAACATAGGATTGTCACCTGTCTGGTTTTGAACCGGACAGGTAGGTTTTTTACGCCTGCTGTCCGGTTTGTAAATACCTGCCCAGTTTTCAGAAGTCTGAAAACAGGCCAAGCCTGTTCCCTGCTTCCTGAGCATTTTGACCAATCACTGCTGGCACTTAACTAGCGCGCCCCTTCGCGTCACTGGCCCGCCCCTTAGTGTCATCTACATCACCTCTGATGTCACTGCCACTACCCCCTGCACGGATTCCAATGGAAGAAAAGGTGGCAACCCTACCAAAACATCAGATTTGTTATTTTTCAGGACTTAAATCCTTCAATTTCAAAATCTGAAGTTTAGATTCATATTGTTGTATTAAAACGTATGCTTGACATCTGAACGTTCGCCGTCCGATTAAAATCGATATGTCTATAGCCACCTTTATGCTTGAGGATGTCATATAGTCATGATAATATTCTCTTCACATTTATGGTCATTTGAAATAAGGTTTAGCATAATGCTCAGGGCCAGAACTAGGATGAAGAGGCACAAGCGAGGGCAACAATTGTTTTGGGGCACTGGGCATGTACCTCTTCTGTCTGCCGGACCCTGGTTGAGTTGGCACCTGCAATTTTTGCCAAGGTGATGAATGGGATGGGGGCGGGAATATTGTCAGTTCTGCCACTGACAGTACTGTTGCTATTAATATTGACATTGACGGTTGTTTAGTACCGGCCACTAGACTTCTCTATACTGGAAGGGCTGGTACTTCTCCAGTAATAATCTACAAGTATTGTTTCTTTGCAGCAAGTATCATTTTCAGTGGGTTGGTGAAATATCAGCCAGACAGGACAAACCTACTGACATCAGTCCTTGAAGATAAAAATGAGGAGATAAAAATTGTGGGAATGACCAAAAGTGGAGTGAATGTGGCCTGTAAAGGTGGCCATAACGGGTCAAAAGGACATTAAGGGGCCGATTCACTAAGGGTCAAATATCGAGGGTTAATTAACCCTCGATATTCGACTAGGAATTAAAATCCTTCGAATATCGAAGTCGAAGGATTTAGCGCATAGTTCGATCGAAGGATAATTCCTTCGAAATTGATTAAATCCTTCGAATCGAACGATTCGAAGGATTTAAATCCAACGATCGAAGGAATATCCTTCGATCAAAAAAAGTTAGCCAAGCCTATAGGGACCTTCCCCATAGGCTAACATTGACTTCGGTAGCTTTTAGATGGCGAACTAGGGGGTCAAAGTTTTTTTTAAAGAGACAGTACTATCGAATGGTCGAATAGTCGAACGATTTTTACTACGAATCCTTCGAGTCGTAGTCGAAGGTCAAAGTAGCCCATTCGATGGTCGAAGTAGCCCAAAAAAAACTTCGAAATTCGAAGTTTTTTACCTTCGAATCCTTCACTCGAAGTTAGTGAATCGGCCCCTTAGTGTCCAAGGGGCAACATACAAGTACAAAAAATCCTCTGCACTCAACCCATCTCTCATATCAATATATTTAAGACATTGAGGCATTTTGTGCCTTAAAGGACAAGTAAAGTCTAAAATAGAATAAGGCTAGAAATGCTGTATTTTGTATACTAAACATAAGCATGAACTTACTGCACCACAAGCCTAATCAAACAAATGATTTATGCTTTTAAAGTTGGCCACAGGGTCCACCATCTTGTAACTTTGTTATACATCTTACCCTGACCCTGCACATGCTCCGTGTGGTCTGGGCTGCTTAGGGATCGTCATAAACAAAGCTGTTTGAATTCTGCATGGCTCGGAAGTAAGGCGGGAGCTCCCCCTGCTGTTCATAAGTATGATTGTTTCCCTGCAGAGCAGTTAGGGACCGTCTGACAATTCCTATCCACAGCAGTAAATAAAGGGAGAATTTCACTGCATACAGTCAGGTTTCTTATAAAAACGGTACACATTTTTTAATTAAAGTATATTGGAGAAAGGTTTCTTTTTCATTAAAGAAAGTAAAAATGGGATTTTATTTTCTTGCCTTTCCTTGTCCTTTAAGCTACTAAAAATGCCTTACCCTTTAAACAAAACAGGGATTGTTTGTCCACATATTGCAATATATTTAAGCTGGCTAACTATGTCAAAGTCATCCCTGGTATGGCAAGTCCTACACTCATCTTTCATCTGATTCCTTTAAGAATTTTACTGCTTCATTATACATTTAACACAGGGACTAAGTTTTACCTGCAATTTACTTGCTTTCAAGGTTAAAACTCCCAATCATGGTTGCCCTTTTATTGGCCACCACTAGGATCACCTGACTGTAGCTGGGAGGGTGGGAGGTACAACATGGAGCTGCCCACTGCTCCTGTATAAGCTACAGTATAACAAACAAGGGAAACACACAGTCCGGGCACTCTTATTGTTCTGATCATTCATGCAAACAGCAGGGAGGGCAGAGAAGTTGCGGCTCTCCAATTTTTCATCTGCTGAGGCACTGAGCACTGGTCAACAAGGGCCGTGCAGATAAAATTTTGGAGGCTCGTATTCATAGCAGAAAACGTTATCGTTGTGTGTGTATGTCCACCTTGAGTTGTGGTTTTACATTAACTTGAAACTGAGCATATTGGAAAGCCTTTTAAAATTCATAAGCAATTGTGTAGTGAGCCTGTTGAAGCTGTTTGTTTAACCCCATTGTCTCCTTTCTGTGTAACAGGATGCAAAAAAGTAAATAGTGCCCAGCAGGGATGGGCGAATTTGACCCGTTTCGCTTCGCCAAAAATTCGCCGGCGGCGAAATGTCGCAGACGCCCATTAAAGTCTATGGGCGTCAAAAAAATTTTGTCGCGCGGCGAAACTGGTTTGACGCGCGTCTTTTTTTTTTTTGACGCACGCTGCCATACGAGTCTATGGGCATCATTTTTTCGGCGAAACGAGGCGAAAAAATTCGCCCATCCCTAGTGCCCAGCACTGTAGACACAGACCCTACAGTCTTGCAGATATATAGATGGAGTGGCCCAAGAATCTCAATATCAGTCAGAGCCCATAACTTCTCATCACTGCTGATTCAGAACCCTAGTAAAATCCTAGTTAGTAAAGATACTGTTGTCCTTGATCCCTATAAAGGAGGAAAGAGGATGCTGGTCCAAAGCTGGAGATGACTGATCACATTAAAGAATAAAGCTTGGGTTTCAGCAACACAGTGAATAAGGCCAAGGTGAGGGGAAGTTGGTGCATGTTGGGGGCTGTGGCAGAACAAGTTAGACATGGTCAAGAAGAGTATGAAGACAATTTTACAACAAAGAGTGTTATATAGACCATAACTTAATTTTTAGCCAACATTAGACACCCTGTCCAAACCCCACCCTGTCCAACCTGCCTGTCTTATTCTTGTTCTTAAAGGAAAACTATACCCACAAACAATGTAGGTCTCTATTAAAAGATACTGAGTAAAACAGCTCATGTGTAAAACCCTGCTTCATGTAAATGAACCATTATCATAATAATATACTTTTTTAGTAGTATGTGCCATTGGGTAATCATAAATAGAAAATTGCCATTTTAAAAAATAAGTGCCGCCCCCTGAGATCGTAAGATTCACTGTGCACACATACAAACCACATGTAAGGTCACATGAGCCAATTAACAGACAGATTTCTGCCTTTTGCTTCCTCACTTCTTCCTGTTACAGTTAGTGTTGTAGTATTTCTGGTCAGGTGATCTCTGAGGCAGCACAGATAGAGTCACGAAATGGTGGTTCAAGGCAAGAGATGTAAAAGGGCAATATTTATGTAAATATATATTCCAGTTTGGTAAGATTCTTTAATATGTCATTCAATTTGATATAAACTATCTGTTGCTTAAGTATTCATTTTGGGGGTATAGTTTTCCTTTAAGGTGGGCATACACGGGCAGATTAATTCTGCTGATATCGGTCCATTAGACTGATTCGGCAGTTTATCTGCATGTGTATGGGGATTTCTGGTAGGTCTCCCAGATCGATCTCTGGCCAAAAATAAATAAATTTTTTAAAAATATTTTCCCCATTGGTGCCCATTTCCTTGTTATAATGTGATCATTTGGTCCTAGGGCCGAACAATCGGATTAACCTGAAATCTCCCTGCCGTTGGTGGAGACAGTAACACCAAAAATGAAAGTGTTTTAAAGTAATTCAAATATATTCTAATATATTGTTGCTCTGTGCTGGTAAAAGGCACAGGATATACAGCTGATAACAGATAATCTCTGTTTCTGCTCTGAAGCAGCATGCCTACAGATTGTACAGTTCAGTGCATACAGGGCATCATTCCGCAGGAAAGATTTGCACAACTAATTATTTTTATTCCACTGTTTGCCTTACGCATGGAATTCTGAACCTCCAGTTCTTTCTAACTAATCACGTTACATAAACCTTTAATAATTATTTACATAGCTTGGGCACAGGGAAGTTGGCTTATAACAATCTGACCATCTTGGAACGAATAGAAAAGCATGGTGCCGTGTCCAGCTTTGAGGTTTCAGCCTACTTTTAATTAGGGATGCACCGAATCCTTTGTGAAAGATTCAGCTGAATACCAAACCGAATCCGAACCTTAATTTGCATATGCAAATTAGGGGTGGGAAGGGGAAAACATTTTTTACTTCCTTGTTTTCTGACACGTTACGTGATTTCTCTCCCTGGCCGTAATTTGCATATGCAAATTTGTGTTCGGATTCGGTTCGGCCGGGAAGAAAGATTAGCCCGAATCCTGCTGAAAAAGGCCGAATCCCGAACTGAATCTTGGATTCGGTGCATCCCTACTTTTAATATAGTCCGACCTTTGAAAGTTCTGAATTATGGAAAGGCCATCCCCCATAGGCTCCATTTTATACAAATAATCCAAATAATCCAAATTTTTAAAAATTATTTTCTTTTTCTCTGTAATAACAAAACAGTACCTTGTACTTGATCCAAAGATATAATTAATTCTTATTGGAAGCAGAACCAGCCCATTGGGTTTATTTCATGTTTACATATTTTAAGCACGTTTGTAATTTACATTCATTATTTATTTTGTTTTGATTCCAAGATATTAAGGGATACATATACTGTTAATATGAATGAATTTTGTTACAACAGCGCCACCTGCTGGTCAGTTTCCCACCAGTCTGACCAGCAAGTAGTCAAGGAAGTTGTCAGGAGAAAGAAAGAGACTGCTCTGATGTTCTTCTGCTTAGGAAAGATGTGAGAAATGTTTCAACTTTTTTTTCCTAAGCAGAAGAACATCAGAGCAGCCTCTTTCTTTCTCCTGACAACTTCCTTGACTACTTGGTGGTCAGATTGGTCAGAAACTGACCAGCAGGTGGTGCTGTTGTAACAAAATTCATTCATATTAACAGTATATTTGAATACAACATACCAAGTGGATGGATCTTCTGTATCCACTCCGCCAGGTACCCCAGACATAGCCAAAGGAGACATGTTCTCCCATAGCAAGTTCCCATGAGGAGAACTAATATGGGCCTCCTCCAGTTTTTTGGCCTGAAGGGTTTTTTCCGTCATTTTTTGTTTGACTATTTTTTTCCAACCGTGAAGCCTTTTTTTTTTTTTTTTATCACATCAGAGGATCACTGCTCATGCTGTGATTTCATTCCAGCAGGCTGATTTTTGGGAATAGGATGTAAGGATCTAGCCAGTTCAAAACAGATCATCATATCTTTCAATGTTAGCTGTGATTAGTGCAGCATTTTTAACACTATGTATGATCATAAACAAAAGCTAAAACTGAAGCACAAGAAAAAGATAAAGTCTTTATTAGTAGTGAATATGTAAGATGGACAGAGAATTTACAAAATGAAACATCTGATTCATAGAAAAATTCTGTAAAAGGGTCCAAATCAGTTCCTTTCAGTGGGAGCAGCCAATAAGCACCATGATTTCAGACAGGTCATCAAATGTATCACACATATCTTGGTTCTCATCTTGCTGACAGTCCCTCCCACTGGGCCACCACTCAATCCATGTATCTTTACCAATGATATAGGAATACCTGCAAAACAACCACAATGTTAAATTTCATGCAAAATCTACATCTTGCTTTTGAGGCAGGCCCATGCTTGTGAATGGTTCAAGACAGGTTAGATTGTGATTGGATCATTATGTTCCTCCTTGAGAAAGTATCTTTTTTTTTTAGTCCTTTCCGACACATGGTAAATTAGACGTTACCAGGGCCGGATATTAAATTAACAGATTGGCTAGTCTCCACACATTATTTCTACCCCAGGGAAAACACATTGTGTAGGATAGTTCCAATCGGTGTCATAAATGCTTCATTCTTGCCGAGTAAGCCAGTTTACAGTACCTCCCTACAAAATAGAATTCACTTGCTTCTGAAACAAGCTGCTAGTAGGAATACATGTCAGTGTTGCTGGCTATAGGCTACCCAAATCAGAGCTTGATACCCCTTGCCACTAAGACTCAGTAGCTGGCTCCTTATTGAACAAAAGTTGTCCATGTGGCACTCGGTCAATATCCACTTGTAAGAATTAAAATAAATATTGACCTAGAAACTAGTTTAATCCTTGAAAATGACTTACCCATCTGGTTGTCTCCAAAGGTCATCGGTTATACCCCAGATTAAGTAATCTTTGCCAACCTTAAGGTCTAAAGCTTTTCGACATTTGATGTGGCTGATGAAATTACGTTCCTTACCCTCACCAACTTCATCTGTACCTGGAGGAACATGAGAAGAATATTGCTGAATATCTGCTGAAATGTGTGCACTCCTAGCACAAAATCGAATGATTGACCAAGTGTCAGGATTGCTCTGTCACTCCGCTTCAGTGACAAGATGGCGGCACCCAGAGCAGTGCACTGATGTCACCATGCTGCGCCATACGTGTGATGTCATAATGCCAAAAACGGTGCAAAAAATAAAAGGAACACCAAGACACGTGTTCAATGCCCAAAAATAGGTTGCACTTTTTGGGGTTCCTGGCTGCTATTTAATTCTTTATTAAGTGATTCCTGGACTTTAGACCCTCTGCATTGTTCCTAACGACAACCATTTGCCACCTGCTTTTGAACCTTTTTCCTGAATCACGACTTTGATCTTTCGTGACCCCTTGGACCACACACTGGACTTAATACCGAGTGTTTTCGCCTAACTGGCGAAAATTCACCAGCGACAGCTTCGCAGAAATCGCAACTACTTCGCCAGGCATAAATTCACTAGGACATGGCTAAAATGTGAAGTTGTGTCCAGGGCGCCGAATCCTTGCGAATTTTCACTAGCGTTACTTCGGCAATCGAAGCAAAGATGCAATAGCGTTTCCTAATTTGCATACAGCGGGAAATGATAAAGTTACAAGGATGTATATGTTGTTGTTATATTGCCCTACACATGAGCCCACTGTATAGTTTATGTTCCATATGTTATAAAATGTAGGGGGAAACCCGTTTAACCAAAATATATTTTATGGACCTTTGCAGGCTGTCACTCTGAAAAAAGGAAAAGACACCAGCATTTTTTGGGACTTATTTTTTCCACTAAAAATTGAGGAAATCCTATGCACTCCATTGCACTTCGTCTGGTCTGAGCTGGCGAAGGCAAGTCTGGCGAAAGTTATGTCCAGTTACGCCTGCGCCCGTTAGTAAATCGGCTAAGTGTCTGAAGGACGTCACGCTGGTGAATTCTCACCAGTGTTAGTCAATTCGCCCTTTAGCAAATCTGCCCCCTAGGTACTGGGCATTGCTAGGACACCATCAAAGGCATGTTCATGAGCCATCAATTAGATGAGAGAACTATAGGTTCCATGCAGGATGCTGCCACTTTGCAGCGTGATTTGATTAAATTGAAAAACTGGGCAGCAAACTGGAAAATGAGGTTCAATGTTGATAAATGCAGGTTATGCACTTTGGCAGAAATAATATAAATGCGAGTTATACACTAAATGGCAGTGTGTTGGGAGTTTCCTTAACTGAGAAGGATCTAGGGATTTTTGTGGATAACAAGCTATGTAATAGTAGGCAGTGCCGTTCTGTGGCTACTAAAGCAAATAAAGTTCTAGTATAAAAAAGGGCATTAACTCAATGGATGAAAACATAATTATGTCACTTTATAGGTCCCTGGTAAGGCCTAACCTGGAGTATGGGGGGCAGTACTTTGTGAGCACAAGGTCCCATTTAATAATCTGCAAAAAAGATATATGTCCCAAGGCCTCTTAGAGTAAAAACAAAAATAATTTATTGATCAATAAATTATTTTTATTTTTACTCTAAGAGGCCTTGGGACATATATCTTTTTTGATATAAACTTTTTTGCAGTTTGATTGCCTTTGGAACTGGGACGGGTCCCTTCGGCCAGGTTGAATAGTTAGATGGACTCCCGATCCCTCAATTGATATATCCCATATAATAATCACCCAACTTCCCTGTATCCTTTGTATCTGTATTGAGCTGAACTGAACAGCTCACCTTCCTTAACCACTGTCACAATTGTCAGCACATAGTTGTCGTAGTTGTCATTGTACTGTATCTCCTTGACGTTAGCCTTGTAGACTGTGAAGAAAAATACGCAATTAATGACGGAAGCAGAGTAACAAATTTGCTGGAAATCGTGTTTCTTGAACTTTTTATTTCTACTGTAAAAGCCAAATGCAAAACTGGCTGGTATTGTGCATGTGCTTAAAGGAAAACTCTACCCCCAACAATGCAGGTCTCTAGAAAAGTTTTTTGCATAATACAGCTCATATGTAGAACCCTGCTTAATTTTCATACTTTCTTACTAGTATGTACCATTGGGTACTCCTAAATAGAAAATTGCCATTTTAAGTAATAAGAACCGCCCTTTGCGACCATATGGTTCACAATTCACACAAACAAACCTATGGCACATAATGTTAAAGTAACACCAAAAAGTGTTTTAAAAGAAAGACAATATAATGTAGTGTTGCCTGCAACAGGTAAATTCTGTGTTGTATAAACACTACTATAATTTATATAAACAAGCTGCTGTGTAGCTATGGGGGCAGCCATTCAAGCACAGGATACACAGTAGATAACAGATAAGTACTACTATAGTTTATATAAACAAGCTGATGTGTAGCCATGGGGGCAGCCATTCAAGCACAGGATACACAGTAGATAACAGATAAGTACTACTATAGTTTATATAAACAAGTTGCTGTGTAGCCATGGGGGCAGCCATTCAAGCACAGGATACACAGTAGATAACAGATAAGTACTACTATAGTTTATATATACCAGCTGCTGTGTAGCCATGGGGACAGCCATTCAAGCACAGGATACACAGTAGATAACAGATAAGTACAACTATAGTTTATATAAACAAGCTGCTGTGTAGCCATGGGGGCAGCCATCCAAGCACAGGATACACAGTAGATAACAGATAAGTACTACTATAGTTTATATAAACAAGCTGCTGTGTAGCCATGGGGGCAGCCATTCAAGCACAGGATACACAGTAGATAACAGATAAGTACTACTATAGTTTATATAAACAAGCTGCTGTGTAGCCATGGGGGCAGCCATTCAAGCACAGGATACACAGTAGATAACAGATAAGCACTACTATAGTTTATATAAACAAGCTGCTGTGTAGCCACGGGGGCAGCCATTCAAGCACAGGATACACAGTAGATAACAGATAAGTACTACTATAGTTTATATAAACAAGCTGCTGTGTAGCCATGGGGGCAGCCATTCAAGCACAGGATACACAGTAGATAACAGATAAGCACTACTATAGTTTATATAAACAAGCTGCTGTGTAGCCATGGGGGCAGCCATCCAAGCACAGAATACACAGTAGATAACAGATAAGTACTACTATAGTTTATATAAACAAACTGCTGTGTAGCCATGGGGGCAGCCATTCAAGCACAGGATACACAGTAGATAACAGATAAGTACTACTATAGTTTATATAAACAAGCTGCTGTGTAGCCATGGGGGCAGCCATTCAAGCACAGGATACACAGTAGATAACAGATAAGTACTACTATAGTTGATATAAACAAGCTGCTGTGTAGCCATGGGGGACAGCCATTCAAGCACAGGATACACAGTAGTAAAACAGAGTTTTCAGGCATCAGATCCAAAAATTTTTGATTTTTTGCGCCATAATCTAGAAATGTCACAGTTTTTGTCATTTTCGTGATTTTTTCTTGGTTTTTAATGATAAATAACGGTAAATAGTGGATTCTAGATTGGTCAGCTTTTTTTCTATTAATCAGAAAAATTTGGATTTTAGTAAATAACCCCCTTAGTCTGCATAACTGACCATGAACCACTCTCAACTTTCTTCCCCAATTAGATATACAGCATTACATTGACTCCATTGTGGACTTGATTTGTGTAATTGCATGATTTGGTAAGCTCGGAGCACTTGCTACATGTCCCATGGAGTTATGCATGACCGATTCTTACCGTAATCCACACCCGGCGCACATGCCATTTCCATTCTCTTTTTGGCTGTGACTTCATCCTCTATTTGCTGCTGCAGGAAACAGTTCTCTGTAAGGAGGAGAGAGAGAAAAATCAAGGGTGAGACTGTTGAACAAAGAAGGCTGGAATAAACCAAACTCCCCATTGTTACTGTTAGATTATGTACATTTATTTTTCATGGATCTGTGTAAATTCTGGGCAGTGGGATTGTAATAGTGGTTAATTGCCTGAACATCAGTGTCTTAACTATAGAGCAAGCAGACCCCAAAGTCGCAGGGGAAAAGGGGGGCCCAGGCTGTGAGGTCTGCTTCCTCTGTAGCTAAGAAAAACCCTCTTCCCCAGCTGCTCTCTTACCTGCAGTGGGGCAGGAGCTCAAGTCGGCACGGGGCTGAGAGTGGGTGGAGTCAGGCAGTGAATGGGTGGGGTCTGAGTGGAGAGTGGGTGGAGCCATGGCAGGAAGTGGGTGGGAGAATGCAGATCAGAGTGTGCCGGGCCCCTCTGAAGATTTTTTTTCCAGGGGGGCCCGGCGCACTCTAGTTACGGCACTGCTGTACATATAGTATATCTACTAACCCAACAAGTTTACTGTCTTTTCTTGCCATTCTATACAACCATTCCTGCATTGTCCTCTCACCTAGTTGCATAGTTAAATTGGGTTGAAAAAGACAAAGTCCAAATAAAAACCCAGCATCCATACACAAACCCCTCTCTACTTTCACATAAATGATATATACCCATATCTATACTAACTATAGAGTTTAGTATCACAATAGTCTTTGTATTATGTCTGTCCAAGGAATCATCCAAGTCCCTCTTATAGTCATTAACTGAATCATCACCCGGCAGTGCATTCCCCAACCTCACTGTCCTGACTGTGATGAACCCCCTACTCTGTTCCTTTAAATGAAACTTCTTTTCCTCTAGTCTGAAGGGGAGGCCTCTGGTACGTGATTCTCTTTATGGGTAAAAAGGTCCCCTGCTATTTGTCTATAATGTCCTCTAATGCAGTGTCGGACTGGCCCGGCGGGACACCGGGAAAAAACCCGGTGGGCCCCGACCCTCGTGGGCCCCCGCCGGGCCAGGCCCCCTCAACAGATATCTTGTTTTTTGAAATAAAAAAAAAAATCTTCGTCGATGCGCAGTGTGCGCATGCGTGCAGACGCAGCGCCGTGCGCGCGTACACACAGAGGGTGCCACCGTGTGCGCATGCACACTGAAGGGCGCCGCACGGCGCGTTGCAGCAGGGGGACGGGGGCCTGTAGGGGGGCCCTGGACTGGAGTCCCGGTGGGCCCCGGGCCCCCCAGTCCGACCCTGCTCTAATGTACTTGTAAAGTCTAATCATGTCCCCTCTCAAGCATGTCTTTTCCCGCAGAATTCTCTCTCTATCTTCTTTTTATCTTCTTCTCTAGTGTGGTATGTTCTCCCCTTTTTTTTTTATTT
Organism: Xenopus laevis; assembly: GCF_017654675.1. Classification (NCBI taxonomy): domain Eukaryota; kingdom Metazoa; phylum Chordata; class Amphibia; order Anura; family Pipidae; genus Xenopus; species Xenopus laevis. Next base: position 126,120,239 of record NC_054376.1, read on the forward strand.
TCCTTATGATGAATTTTCTTTCCATCCTCTTCATTATCTGAGCTATTACTGCTGCTTGAGTACTACCCCATCCTTTTGTTTTTCACTCCTAAGACCTCATTTACTCTCCCGTCTGTCAATGAGTTATACATTCAGCCTTTGCTTTGATTTCAATCCCAGATGCTTCTAAATGAAGACCTTTGCTCTAGAGCAATCCCCTTGTACACATTAGGGGGCCGATTCACTAACTTCGAGTGAAGGATTCGAAGGTAAAAAACTTCGAATTTGGGCTACTTCGACCATCGAGTGGGCTACTTCGACCTTCGACTATGACTTGGAATGGAAGGATTCGAACTAAAAATCGTTCAACCATTCGACCATTCGATAGTCGAAGTACTGTCTCTTTAAAAAGAACTTCGACCCACTAGTTCGTCATCTAAAAGCTACCGAAGTCAATGTTAGCCTATGGGGAAGGTCCCCATAGGCTTGGCTAACTTTTTTTGATTGAAGGATATTCCTTCGATCGTTGGATTAAAATCCTTCGAATCTTCGATTCGAAGGATTTTATCGTTCGATCGAAGGAATTATCGTTCGATCGAACTATCTGCGCTAAATCCTTCGACTTCGATATTCGAAGTCGAAGGATTTTAATTCCTAGTCGAATATCGAGGGTTAATTAACCCTCGATATTCGACCCTTAGTGAATCGGCCCCTAGTTGTAGTGCACTCATACAAACAGGGTGCATATCACTACATTTGAGCACCCCAATAAATCATCAACAGAGCATCTGAATTCTGACTCACCCTCTGCACAGCGACACACTTCTCCCTGACAAATCTTGCCAAACAGAGCACTGTTCTCATCAATGTGGTAAAATTTTGTGCAGCGGTTCTCTGTCATGGAAGAATAAGGAATAAAGTGCACATCAACTTGCATGAATTAAAGGAAAACTATACCCCCCAAACAATGTAGGTCTCTATTAAAAGATACTGAGTAAAACAGCTAATGTGTAAAACTCTGCTTCATGTAAATGAACCATTATCATAATAATATACTTTTTTAGTAGTATGTGCCATTGGGTAATCATAAATAGAAAATTGCCATTTTAAAAAATAAGGGCCGCCCCCTGAGATCGTACGATTCACTGTGCACACATACAAACCACATGTACGGTCACATGAGCCAATTAACAGACAGAGTTCTGCCTTTTGCTTCCTCACTTCTTCCTGTTACAGTTAGTGTTGTAGTATTTCTGGTCAGGTGATCTCTGAGGCAGCACAGATAGAGTCACGAAATGGTGGTTCAAGGCAAGAGATGTAAAAGGGCAATATTTATGTAAATATATATTCCAGTTTGGTAAGATTCTTTAATATGTCATTCAATTTGATATAAACTATCTGTTGCTTAAGTGTTCATTTTGGGGGGTATAGTTTTCCTTTAAATATAATAAAAACATTGTTAGTTAAGGGGTGTGCAAGATGGCTGTATGGCTTTTGTGGCCCAAGTCTTAAGGTAGCCAAACATACTGACTGACCTGTCATTTATCTGACTACTTGAGTCAGCTACATGGCAAATGGACAGATAGTGTCTCCAATAAGAATAGGAAATATGCCCTGTGAATCTCAACGTGTGACACTTCTTTGACGTCTTCTGTGGTTTAAATGTTGCCCTTTGGTTAAAGTCACACCACAGTTGTAGATGTTTGGCTTCCCAATTGTTTAGTAACTGTGTTGAAAACTCCCACAAGCAATTTCCTTTGTCGCAATGACCATCCCCTGTGATGGACTCATGGGTCAGGCAAATTTGTGTTTATGACAACAGTTTGTACAACACATTAGTGCACAAGTAAGCACTTGGGTTATAGGAGCTTTCACTTTACATCAGGAGCTTCACCTCAGACTCCTGAAAGAGTGCCAGGATTTTGAAAAATCGCTTGATTATCGAGAACCTGAAGGTCATGCAGCAAAGGTTGTGGAGCTCCCCGATTATGCTGAATTGATGTTGAACTGGCTAGTGTAACTACCATCATACGAAGCTAAGTAAATGTTTTTAAATTCTACCTTTACTTGTGTGTGTGTGTAAGTAATTGCTCACAAGCAGTATATCAAAAGGTTTAATCATTGATTCTGTATATTTGTATTCATATTTTTATCAATATTAATGAATACAATTATTAATATTGATAAAAGTTCACCCCATTATTACAATTTGTCAATCACCAGTGGAGCTATTAAAGGAGAACTAAAGCTTAACTTAAGAAGTAGCTAGAAATTTTGTACATGATGTTTTGTGCTTTTGTACCAGCCCAAGGCAACCACAGCCCTTTAGCAGTAAAGATCTGTGTCTCCAAAGATGCCCCAGTAGCTCCCCATCTTCTTTTCTGCTGATTCACTGCACATGCTCTGTGCTGCTGTCACTTACTGAGCTTAGGGAGCCACTCACAATATACAGTACACATAGAATAGAAATGTCACAATATAAGGCTGATTAGTAATTAATACACATAATTACTACATGGCAGCACAGAAACCATTGCAATTAGCATCAGAATTGAATAATCAGCAAACCTGTAGCATCAGCTGATATTACAGGCCAACCTCAGTGGTCCCCAACCATTTTTTACCACATTTAAATATAAAAAAGTTGGGGAGCAACACAAGAATGTCCTTAGGGGATGCCAAGTAAGGGTAGTCCCTATGTAGACTGGCAGACTACAGACGGATCTGTTTGGCAGTAAACATGCTTCCAAGTCAGAAATCCACAAATGTGCACCTGCTTTGAGGCCACTGGGAGCAACATCAGAGGACTTGGTGAGCAACATGTTGCTCATGAGCCACTGGTTGGGGACCACTGCCCTATAGTGTGAAAGGAAATACAGCCCTATTTAAAGGGGAACTATTGTGAAAATTTCATACAAGCTTCATCACACTGGAAAAAGAAACCTTTTTTTTTTTTTGCGATAGTCCCCTTTTAAAGAAACAAAGTGATCTGGAAAAATAGAAAAATGGTGAGAGAATTTTTTGATGATTTTTAAAGGTCAGGTTACATGGTAAAAATATACCGCAAAATGTTGTTTTACACGATTGTTCATGAAAACATCAATAACGTTTTTATTTCCTTTGACATTTACCGTGTCCCGCCTCTCATTATTCAAAGGACGATCCAGGTAGTGTGGTTAGGAGATCGGGGGAATGGTGAAAGAATTTAATAAAATAGATGGGAAGAAATCTCAGAGGAATAAGTGACATGGATTACAAAGACTGAGGTTGCCAATAAAAGACATTGTCCAGATGTGATTAAGATGGAACTCCTAACCTTTCACAGCTTTGGGTTGCAGCCCATTGCCGTTTCAAATCTATAGAATTTCAGGTTGGCCATCCCAGGGATAGATATTTTTATGGACTGGACAAGACATTAATATTGGAATATTGAGCAGAGATTGTGACTGTCCCTATGTGAGGGGCTAAGTGAAAAGGGCTACGTAATAGTAAGGAATACACTTTCATCATTTGAAGGATGGTTAGATGGGTAAATGTTTTGTTACTGTACAACAAGTCTGGAATTCCGAAGTGTTATATAACCTACAACATTAAACCTAATCATTTTAACATCCCTCTAGATTTTCTCCTTTAGCTGCAATGGTTATAACTTAGTCTTGGGGACAAACTATAGAAGAATATAAACCTCCTTACCTGGAGTATAATAGTCATACACTGTCACAGAAGCAGGTTGAACGAGACCCACCTCAAAATACTGGTGAGCATAAAACTTCACACACTCTGGCTCAGCATGAGAAATCTGAAATATGAAGTAGAAGAGGAAATGAAAAAGAGAAAGCAAATAAACTGAAGGAGTTGCCATCAGTTGTGGCAAAGACCACAAGAAGTAGACTTCCACCTCAGTTGTTATCAACCTAGGACTGTCCAGCCTATCTCCCTTCAATTCTTGGTGAATACTTTTCCTACCACACTTTAAAATAGAGAACTGTTGAAGACTGGTTTCTAAAAATATCAGTTGTAAAAAGAAAGAGCAAAGAACTGGAGAAATCATGATGGAGATGTAATAATTTAAGCAGGCAGAGGAATCAAATGAATGATCTGAGAAGAGAAGATCATCTTCATACAAGAAGGATAATTAGAGTATGGAGTAGAATATGGAGAAGAGTTACCATGATGTGGGACAACTGTACAGACCTGAGAGCAATATGAACTTACCTTATCTAAATATAGAATAAGGGTTCCCCTTTCCTTTGCTTCTTTGTTGATTTCATACTTGGAGATGTATTTGTCCACTCCTTTCATTAGCTGTGTGTAACAGTAAGAGTTAGTTGCCATTGGTCATGGACAGGCAGGAGAGAAACCTACCAGTAATAGCTCATAAGCTTCTGAAATTCCAGGTCGTACACTATTTAGCTTCAGACTTTTTCTCAGTTCCATGATGCTGAGGTGATGGTTGAAGTGATGGTAATGTATTTGGTACTTACCTTCTTAAGGGATTCAGTATCAGGAGAGAAGCCGGTCATCATTGAAATATCAATTATGGACATGGTGGCATCAGAATCTTTGAGATATCTGGTGAGGAAGAGAATTGTTTAGAGTTGTAAATATGCCAAAGTCCTCTATTCACAGAAGATCCTCAACTATGAAGCAAGATTCACTAAGGAGCCTATCTTCACAATGTTGGCGCTGCAAGTGAAAATGGGGTAAAAATGCCCTTCAAATCCAAAGCAACACTTAATTGCTGCTTAATACACTTTTCTTTTATTTGTACACAGTATTCCTATTGATTTCCAAGTCTAGAGTTGTGTAAAATATTTATGTTAATGATTTTGTTAGGAGATTCTGAAGGGGAATTTACTTATGCACAAAGTATATACTGTAAATAAGGGATATATATATATATATAGAACTGGAAATGCTGGCACAGCACGTATACTGGTATAAGGTGCCTGGGTGCAGAGCTATGTATTAGTATTTACAATGGCTCAAAAGAAGCTAGCACGCACAGGAGAAAAAAAGGTTTTTAGTTTAACAGAAAAAAACGAACGTTATGGCTAGGTCCCTAGCCTTTCTCACTTTGGAGCATTAAGCTGGTGAATTCAAAACTCCAAGGAAAAGTGTGTTACTGCAGCAAGTAAAGCTGTGCAAATTTTGTTCTGGCTCAGTAAAAGCTGGATTATGGGTCCCTGGAGTGGATGGATGGGCTTCCATTCCTCACTCCATGAAAGGGTTTGCAGCTGCCTAAGCTAGGTAGGTAGATAAGTAATTAGCTAATTCAGCTATAGGGGGTTGGAGCAAAACCTCAGAGCTTCTCCTTAGAGACCACCTTGAGTGGAGGAGGGTGAGGGCCACATGTGAACCTCCTTGAGTGGAGGGAAGAAGGAGTACTGGTGAGCACCTGGGAAAGTGTGTGATTTACCCTGAGTTGGAGAGAGCTCCAAAGGATTCTGGTATTTGTGTCAGCTAAAAGCCAGTGAGGGCTAAAGGAAAAGCATGAGTAAAGTGAACACCAGTGAGGGTGTGAATTGGGACTGTTCATGCTTATGTTAAGTGAATGTTATCCCCTTATGTAAAGCCAGTGGGCTGAAGATTTGAGTTTGTGCCCAAATAAAAGCCAGCAAAGCTGCAGTTTAAAAGCAAAAAGGCTGTGTCAGTCTCCATTTCTGTGCTGAAATCTGTGCCATGTCCTTGGGTTTCGCTATTTGAAGCTCACAGTATATTTATAGCACCTTCGGATGCACTTTTATAAAGAGGCCATTTTCTGAGGTACCCAGAACAAATGCCAAGATTCTGGTTTATGCCCACTCTTCTACCTATCAGCGGCATCTTTCGCTTCAGCATAAAGCGGGAGAAAATATTTGAATTTTGTACCTTGAGCAATGATGTCTCAATGTCATTGCACTGTAACAGGCTCAATAATAGCCAGAATGGAATGGGCGTGTGCACTGGATTGTGCACTGGAACTTTTCGGGCATCCCCACCGCCCCACTAGACCACCAGGTACCGTAATACTCTGTAAAGGCATTACATGGGAATCGGATAGGCCATCTGGTATTGTAAATCTGTGGTTGCGCAGACCATAATATACTGAGGATTTACCTGTTATTTTGTGAATCCCTGCCCAGGCTTTACTTACAAAGAAGAATCATGTTTTCCTCAGCATGGCCAAATAGCTCTCCAGTGAGACTGTACATTAAAAAGTTTGTAAGATGACCCTTTCTAGTGTTGCACTGGAACATATTGAAGTAGTGATATGAGATTACGGTTGTAAGGATGCCTGGTGGTCTAGGGGGGCAGCGACAGGGAGACCTGCCGCTGCCATCGCGGAGACGCCCACAGTCTTCTCATGAGCATCAAATGCATGACATTTTTTTCTCCCATTAGAGACTATGGGCGTTATTTCCATGGCGAAACTCGCTGAAAAACTTCGCTCATCCCTACAGGGCACCTGCTGGCAAGCAGGGTGCTGTCACCTCGGCGCAAAAACCTGCTTATTTAAACCTGTCCCAAGCTGCACTCCAATGCCTGCTGTAAGTCTATGCTCCATAGTAACTGGGTGAGTTCTTTTCTTTCTTGTTTCTGGCTGGAATTGACCTTTTACTATCTGACTTTGCTTGAACTCTGCCTGGAACGACCATAGCCTTTAAGTGACCATGAGTTATCCTGTTTGCCCATCTTTTTTTCCGGTGTGCTAGTGTTTTCTCTTACCCTCCTATCCACTACAATCGGCCCCTTTGCTCATTCAGAACTCTCTCTTGCTCCTCTCACACTAAGTCCTGGTGGCATCTGAATAGCTGAGGGCTCCCCCCAAAGCCAAAGGCAGTTGGTATAGGTAGAAGAGCCGTGACTGGGAGCCTGACATTATTTCTGGGTTTAGGATGCAGATTGTGACAACAGTCAAGGATCTGAAGATTCAGAGGGGCTGCTACCCCAGTGCCAGGCCGGCCAGGCAAAACGGACGGCCAACCCAGCCCACCACATGGCCCCCTCCACCATGCATGTGTACCTGAGCACGCTATTAAACAAACACACAGGTGCACAGATCAGGACCGGACTGGGGTAGGCAGCAGGGAAGGTACGTGCCTGGTTCCCCCCAACTTTGTCTCTTCTACAATTCATCTTTAGGGTTCATATTCTCACCATTTCTTAGGGTTATAATCTGGTCATAAGATGCCCAAGGTACAGTTGGCCACTTCATTATGAAAATAAATTAAGTGACATCAACCATGTAAAATAAACGTTTTTAAACGTGCTTAGTGGCATTAAGAAAAACTGGACAAAGACTTTATACATACCTCGCACAGACTTCCATAGACACCACAGCAAAAACACCATCAGGGAGCGGAACTGTTTGAAGAGAATGAAAACGGCTTACCAAGAAAACCAAAAATGAACCTCACCACAACATGGCAGGCAATTCTGGCCATAGGAACATGGAACATTTTGATAACTGCTGCTTGTAAACTTGATGGGTCTACCCCACTGCTGAAGAGACCTAGCATCATGCTAATGCTGTACCCCTGTGTGATGTCATCAGAATGGCTCAGATAAATTCAATAATATGAGGTAAGAGACCTTATAAAACAACAGGAAATAAAATACGCAAACTGACTCACCATCTTTCTCTTCCTTCACTTTCACAGAGAGATCAAAGTTATTACATTTCATTTGCTTCTCCGTTTCAAGGCTGTGATACACAGACACCACCTGCACAGGAAGTGACATCACCATGAACGTTATTAGAAATGATGACATCATTACTTTTAATATGTCATAGAGCTTGCGGCAAGTAAAATACTGCGCAAATATCTGATTGGTGTCATTGGGTTACTGACATGTCGGCCTTTGTTAGTGAGTCCAGTGAGTTCTTACGGAACAGCTGATTCTTGGTGATTTTTTCATTCCCAATACCATGATGGTGAAATAAATATAGGGGTAGGGCAGGGTTGCTTTTAAAACCCATGGTAGTTTCATGATACTTCCACGAGGCGAGTTGAGTTGGGTTGCAAGGCAATAAAAAGGATAAGAATTAAGTAACAATGAAGATGTCTGGATTACAAGTAATCATTTATTGGACTGGATTTGAAATTGTCATGGATATAAAGTAAAATGTGCAGGTGTGGTCGGGTTGTACTCACTGTCAGAAGAGCCTGTCCCTTGCCAGCAGCCTTGACCACAAAGTCTTTATTTATCTTGGTCTACAAAATAAATAAGTGCAAGTGTATGAGATGATACTGATGTAGATGTCTCCTGAATATTCACACAGCAGCACAAGTTGGTCATTCGACAGTAAAGTGATACTGAGAGATCCATCTATGGGCCTCAGGGCTGGTTTTTGGACAGTGTCTAGCTGGGACAACAGAGGCCCACCAAAAACTCTTATACCAGGGGCCCACCCAAAAACCCTTAGACCAGGGGCCCACCCAAAAACCCTTAGACCAGGGGCCCACCCAAAAACCCTTAGACCAGGGGCAGGGCCCACACAAAACTCTTAGAACAGGGGCAGGGCCCACACAAAACTCTTAGACCAGGGCCCACGCAAAAACTCTTAAGGTGGCCATACTCTATAAGATTAGCTCGTTTGGCAAGGTCCTAGGCACTAGGGCCGAACGATCGAATTACAATGCTTTGAATGGGCACCGACGGGTCGCAGGACTGCATCAACTAGCCAATGGGGTCCTGGATCATAGACAAAGAAATCATACTTGACTGATCGATATCTGCCTGATTTTTGGCCTGATATCGATCTGGAGGACCCGTTGGGAGCCCCCACACATGGGCAGATAAACTGCCAGATCGGTCTAAAGGACTGATATCGGCAGCTTTAATCTGCCACTTTTAGACCAAGGGCCCACTCGTATTATTTTGTTCCTCTCCTCACTCAACCTCTATTCTCTTATGCTCTTTTCTTTACATACGGTACTATTAGGGATGCACCGAATCCACTATTTGGATTCGGCCGAATCCTTTGAAAAAGATTCGGCCGAACCTAATCTGAATCCTAATTTGCATATGCAAATTAGGGATGGGAAGGGGAAAACATTTTTTACTTCCTTGTTTTGTGACAAAAAGTCATGCGATTTCCCTCCCCGCCCCTAATTTGTAAATGCAAATTAAGATTCGGTTCAGCCAGGCAGAAGGATTCGGCTGAATCAGAATCCTGCTGAAAAAGGCCGAATCTCTATGCATCTCTACATACTATAATCTATTATTCCATCTATTTAGCCTCTTTATTCTCATAGAAATAGGAAATAGCCATGAAATGTTCAGCAGGATGAGGGCCCACTGACACCTGGGACCCCCAGTAGTTTTCCTGGTATCCCGGTGGGCCAGTCCGACACTGTTTTTGGATACAGATATCAAGGCAAATTCCTTGTCCAAAAGCCTCATGCCAAACCCATGCAATATGTTCTCCCAATCAACATTGTAATAAGGGCCGTAGAGTAATTGCTGAGTTTTGTATAAGCCTTCATATATTTCTATACTCCTTCTATGCTTCTTAAAGGACAAGTAAACCTTTAAAGTGTAAAATGGATGAGGGTTCTATTCTAAGAACTTTTGTAATTTACATTCATTATTTGTTTTCTTTCAATTCCAAGATATTACGGCAGTGATCCCCAACCAGTAGCTCGTGAGTAACATGTTGCTCTCCAACCCCTTGGATGTTGCTCCCAGTGGCCTCAAAGCAGGTGCATATTTTTTGAATTCCGGGATTAGAGGCAAGTTTTGGTTTTATAAAAACCAGGTTTACTGCCAAACAGAGCCTCAATGTAGGTTGACAATCCACATAGGGGCTACCAAATGGCCAATCACAGCACTTATTTGACACCCCAAGAACATTTTTCATGCTAGCATTGCTCCCCAAATCCTTTTACTTCTGAATGTTGCTCATGGGTTCAAAAGGTTGGGGATCCCTGTATTAAGGGATACATGTGCTGTTAATATGAATGAATTTTGTTACAACAGCGCCACCTGCTGGTCAGTTTCCCACCAGTCTGGCCACCAAGTAGTCAAGGAAGTTGTCAGGAGAAAGAAAGAGGCTGCTCTGATGTTCTTCTGCTTAGGAAAACAATTAGAAACCTTTCTCACATGTTTCCTAAGCAGAAGAACATCAGAGCAGCCTCTTTCTCTCTCCTGACAACTTCCTTGACTACTTGGTGGTCACACTTGTTGGAAACTGACCAGCAGATGGTATTGTTGTAACAATTGTTTTAAAGGTTTACTTAATGCAGTGCTGGGCCAGAACCCCTCTCTAAATTTTTATATTTGATCGGCTTCCTTGCTGAGCCGGCTCGTCACAGTGGGGGACGGGTGGCCGGAGGGGGGCCCTCTGCAGCAGTCCCGGTGGGCCCCGGTCCCCCCCGTCCAACCCTGACTTAATGACCTTAAGAATAATAAGGTTCCTGGATGGCAATGTTTTTTCTTGTATATCAGGATTTTTTTTTATACTGTGAGGGATAGTCCAACTCCAGCTATTCTATACATACCTCGGCAGAACGTGCCAGTAAAGCATTTTCAAGATCGATCCGGACATTTATAGGGTTTTGTTTCTCAGGGAGGTAGAGGGATACGTCCAGCTCCAAGTCATTGACTCCAGGCACATCTATTTGATACTGAGCTAGAGCTTGGAACATTATAATGGTAGCCTGGAACAATGCAAAATACCAGTCAATGAGCAGCAGAGCAATCGCCTCGAACAGGATGCACCTGTAACGCAAATAACTGGAAGTCATGACTTACTTGTGTGGAATCAAAAACCGCTCCATAATATCTCTTCTCATTTAGCCAACGCACTATGGCCCTGGTTGGATCATGCTCCTTCATTTTAAGGAGGGTCAGAAGAGCGTACGATGTGGCCTCCAGGGTGATAAAAAAAGAATCTGGCTCATCCCAATGACTGTTATCTACATAACACAAGAACAAATACATCAATACGTATTGGAATAAAGTCATAGAGACCTTTGAGCAATGAGGCTTGTAGAAGTGCAATTTCAGATGTACCTTTGTTATGTTTATAAACACAGCAGATCTCATGAACAGGCATAAGAACTGAACCCGAACTTTGATTACTCTTAATACTGTCTCTTCATTTCACCCTTGCATAATTCTCCATTGAGCCTTTGATATTTGTCTATATCCTTTTTATGTTCTATCTCTGTCCTTCTATAGTACTATCGTCATATTAGAAGAAGCCAGGGTTGTCCCATGTTACTGTGTGTGTGACCATAAAACTGCATATGTACTGTATTCTCCTTCATTACTGCAAAGTAGTGCCTTAATCACTAGACACTGGAGCAACAAGTAATGGGGCATGTCTACAGTTGAAGAGTATGGCTCTGCAGCAGAAATAAGAAATAACAAAGCAGATAATATCCCTGGGTGCCATGCAGAGGGTGACTTGAAGAAGAAGCCTTAGCCAGGTTCAAGGGATATTGTCATGGGAAAACATTTCTGCAAAATATATGAGTGGGTAGTGCTACTCCAGCAGACTTCTGCACTGAAATTCGTTTTTTGAAAACAGCAAACAGATTTTTTTATATTTAATTTTGAAATCTGACATGGGGATACATATTGTCAGTTTCCCAGGTGCCTGCAGTCATGTGCTCTGATAAACTCCAGTCACTCTTTATTGCTGCACTACAAGTTGGAGTGATATCACCCCTCCCCCCATCAGCAGAACAATGGGAAGGTAAGCAGATAACAGCTCCCTGGTAGATATAAGAACCAAACACAAAAGTAAAATTCCATGTCCCACTGTGACTCCTTTAGTTACATTGTGTAGCCTGCCAGAAAGCAGTTCCATCCTAAAGTGCTGGCTCTTTCTGAAAGCACATGACCAGGCAAAATGACCTGAGATGCACCTACACACCAATATTACAACTAAAACAAAATACACTAGTTGAGTTAGGAATGAAATTTTACAAGGTAGAGTGAATTATTTGCGGTGTAAACCTCTGCAGATCTTTTTTGCCAGTCATTGGATCTTTAGCCAATTTTCACAAGAACATTCCAAATACATAATAACCCTTAATTACGTTTGCTATTTATATTTGACCTGTTATGTTATGTTGACTGTATATACCATGAAATGCGGGGTGGCCTTCAGAGATATATAAGCTGTTACCTGTTGATGCCTTCAGTAGTATCTGTGTGTCCTGGAGCTTCCCGGCCAGTGCAAGTGCATAGGATGTGATTGCAATTGAATAGGGTTTGCGCAGTTTAGAATATTTACTTGTCAGGAAGTTGTTGGCATTGTTAATAGATTCTTTCAGGCTCTAGGGTAAAGAATTGATAAAGTGATGCTATGAATGCAAGTTTGCAGCTATATATATATAACTAAATATGTTTTAAACAAGGTACAATCATTCCAAGCCATTCAAATATTAGATAAGATCCTTATAAATTTATAAGAAGTCAAGATGCGTCACTATGGGCTTTCTTTAATCCAGCACAGCTATGGGACCAGTTATCCTGAGTGCTCAGGACGTGGGGTTTTCTGGATAATGGATTGTTCCGTATACCTTAATTCTACTAGAAAATCATATAAACATTAAATAAACCCAATAGGCTGGTTTTGCTTCCAATAAGGATTAATTATATCTTAGTTGGGATCAAGTACAAGTTAATGTTTTATTATTACAGAGAAAAAGGAAATCATCTTTAAATAATTGTATTATTTGAATAAAATGGAGCATATTACATTTTACAACCATTCCTTAATTCGAACTTTCTGGTTTCCGGATAATGGATCCCTTACCATAATGGATCCAATATAGAAGTCACTGAGGGGTTGTTCTGTGACCATATAAAGACACAAGGCTGCAGGCTGAGTTATACAGGGAACTCTGAGTATCACTCATGTATTATAAGGGATAATGTACCCCCTACTGTAAATGATAAGGATATTAGAAGTCACTGAGGGGTTGTTCTGTGACCATATAAAGGCACCAGGCTGCAGGCTGAGTTATACAGGGAACTCTGAGTATCACTCATGTATTATAAGGGATAATGTACCCCCTACTGTAAATGATAAGGATATTAGAAGTCACTGAGGGGTTGTTCTGTGACCATATAAAGGCACAAGGCTGCAGGCTGAGTTATACAGGGAACTCTGAGTATCACTCATGTATTATAAGGGATAATGTACCCCCTACTGTAAATGATAAGGATATTAGAAGTCACTGAGGGGTTGTTCTGTGACCATATAAAGGCACAAGGCTGCAGGCTGAGTTATACAGGGAACTCTGAGTATCACTCATGTATTATAAGGGATAATGTACCCCCTACTGTAAATGATAAGGATATTAGAAGTCACTGAGGGGTTGTTCTGTGACCATATAAAGGCACAAGGCTGCAGGCTGAGTTATACAGGGAACTCTGAGTATCACTCATGTATTATAAGGGATAATGTACCCCCTACTGTAAATGATAAGGATATTAGAAGTCATTGAGGGGTTCTGTGACCATATAAAGGCACAAGGCTGCAGGCTGAGTTATACAGGGAACTCTGAGTATCACTCATGTATTATAAGGGATAATGTACCCCCTACTGTAAATGATAAGGATATTAGAAGTCACTGAGGGGTTGTTCTGTGACCATATAAAGGCATAAGGCTGCAGGCTGAGTTATACAGGGAACTCTGAGTATCACTCATGTATTATAAGGGATAATGTACCCCCTACTGTAAATGATAAGGATATTAGAAGTCACTGAGGGGTTGTTCTGTGACCATATAAAGGCACAAGGCTGCAGGCTGAGTTATACAGGGAACTCTGAGTATCACTCATGTATTATAAGGGATAATGTACCCCCTACTGTAAATGATAAGGATATTAGAAGTCATTGAGGGGTTCTGTGACCATATAAAGGCACAAGGCTGCAGGCTGAGTTATACAGGGAACTCTGAGTATCACTCATGTATTATAAGGGATAATGTACCCCCTACTGTAAATGATAAGGATATTAGAAGTCACTGAGGGGTTGTTCTGTGACCATATAAAGGCATAAGGCTGCAGGCTGAGTTATACAGGGAACTCTGAGTATCACTCATGTATTATAAGGGATAATGTACCCCCTACTGTAAATGATAAGGATATTAGAAGTCACTGAGGGGTTGTTCTGTGACCATATAAAGGCACAAGGCTGCAGGCTGAGTTATACAGGGAACTCTTGAGTGTATCCCATGGAACATATATAGATTGTGACCCAGTTACTCACGGTGAGTTGTTCAGTACAAGTCTCCCGACTCTCTAGCAAAGCGATGAGCACAAAGGCTGTGAGGGCTTCATTTATTTCTTCTGCTCCAGCCTTATTCCCCCCCTGTGAAACACACAAAAAACTTCCTTCAGCTTGGTAGGTAGGGGACATTATTTATTGCAGAGAGTCAAATTCAAGTTCATCCATCTCACCCTCCACTTTGATCAACTCTGTTCCAAGAGTAGGAGCTTAAATTAAGACCTAGACCTGTATGGATATCCCTAAGGTACATACCACCATCTCCTGATGAAGAACACGTTCCTTCTCTATGAACATTCCATTTTTCATATTTTTCTCCAGCCACTTGATTGTATCACATAGATCATGTTCACTGATATCTGCATATTCCTGGGCCATGGCAAATACTTTAGCAACATAAGCTGTGAGCCTGGAAGGGAAAAGTGAGAGAGGGAAACACTAAAGAGGTCGTTCAAGTTAACTTTTAGTATGTTATAGAATGGCCAAGTCTTATAAACATTTCAGTTGCTCCTTTATTTTTTTTTATTGATCATTTTTGAATTATTTGCCTTCTTGTTCTGACTCTTTCCAGCTTTTAAATAGGGGGTCACTGACCCTGGAAGCCAAAAAAAAAAAGATTGCTCTTTGATGCTGCCATTTTATTGTTATTGTTAGACTTTACGACTTATCATTGTGTTCATACCCCTCCTGTTCATATTCCAGTCTCTCGTTCAAACCACTGCCGTGTTGCTAAGGTCATTTGGACCCTAGCCACCAAAAAATCTGCTAAAATTCCAAACTGGAGAGCTGCTGAACAAAAAGCTAATAGTTCAGAACTATAAATAATGAAACATTAAGGCCATATTAACAGTTTAACATTTTAGAGGGAGAGGTCATGCTCAGCTTCGGTTTAAACCCAAAATTGCAAAGGAAAATGGTACATTTTTTTTTATCTGAAAGTATCACCCTTCATAGACAGAGGTAGGGAATCATTTATGGGTCTACACAGAGTTAGGAGTTGGCAGATGGGATGAAGTCAAGTGATAGAATTTGGTGCAATAAAGACTTTTCAGTGCAACTAAGGGCAATTCATGTTGATGTCCTATGGCAGTTGCTATTGGATCTCCACCTGGCAGCTGTGATTGGACCATTCTTTGTGGAATAACACAAGCAGAATGGCAGACAGTGGCGATTGGTTGCAGTCAGAATGTAGATATAGGAGCCTTACCACGTGCTGGGTGGTCTGTCTGGGAATACTGCAAAGGAGCCACCGGGTTTCCGATAAGCCAGCTCCTTCTGAAAACCTATAAAGACAGATATTCTATAGTAATAGAACCTTATATATCTATGTTTATACTATACCAGGTTCAAGTCTAGACTACAGTTTAGGTACAACACCAGCCCCAATGGGTCATCTAGTTCTGCTGCCACCTGAAGCAGCATAACCCCCTTACCTATCCACACTTATCTCCAGTTATGAGACAGGTCAAGGGGAAGGCAGGGTGGAGATTCCCTGGTACAGTTATGGGACCTGTTTTCCAGAATGCTCAGGACCTGGGGTTTTCCGGATAACGTATCTTTCTGTAATTTGGAACTTCATAACCTAAGTCTACTAGAAAATCATGTAACCATTAAATAAACCCAATAAACTGGTTTGGCCTAATTGATTATATCTTAGCTGGGATCAAGTACAAGTTATTGTTTTATTATTATAGAGAAAAAGGAACATTTTTTTAAAATTTGGATAAAATGGAGGCTATTGGAGATGGCCTTTCTGTAGTTTGGAGCTTTCTGGATAATGGGTCCCATTCCTGTATAAGCAAAATGTCAAATTTCTGGTACAAAAAAAAAAAAAGATTTCAGCTTTTAAAGTTCTTAATGCAGGCTTTTTTGTGTCAGAGTTGTCTTTATTTGATAAGCTCTAATACATGGGGAAGGTGGGCTGCAAGAGTAAGAACTGGAATAATAAGTGGCCGACGGGCTGTGTTTATATGTAGACCAAGAATCAGTCAATCCAGGGCCGGCCAAGCTGGCCAGGCACACTAGGCAACCTGGCCAGCCAAAGGATGATGATTGGATAGCATTGGGATTTGCCCCATGTAGGAAGAAATTGTTAAATGCCAACACTTTGGGGGTTATTTATTAAAGTCAGATTTTTTCTGGTCTGACTTTTAAAGGGAAAAACCACTATTTTTTCTAGATCTAATTTTTCAAGATCTATCAAACTGATGGTATCTGGAAACCCGCTACCCAGAGAGCTCAGAATTACATGAAGTCTCCCGTAGACTCCATTTTATTCAAACAAACCACATTTTAAAATGTGATTTCCTTTTTCTGTGTAATAATAAAACAGTCGCTTGTACTTGATCCCAACTAAAATATAATTAATCCTTATTGGAAGCAAAACCAGCCTATTGGGTCTATTTAATGTTTATATGATTTTCTTGTAGACTTAAGGTATGAAAGATCCGTTATCCAGAAAACCCCAGATCCTGAACATTTTGGATAACAGGTCCCATACCTGAACTCCAACTCAGACCTGGCGAGTTCATGAAGAAGTCAATTGCAGATGTCCCTCTGATATTTTAAAGATATGATGATCTGCGCAGGGTTTTGTTCATGAATTCGAAGATTTCATGGTTTGGTGAGTCAAATCTGAAAAAGTTGCAGTTTTTGGATCCGTAAAAATCGTACAATTCACCATTTTATTGAGTCTTTTCTCGCACAAGAAATTTTTTTGAAAATGTATTGATAAATAGGGGGGAAAGTCTGTGAGGATTTAGTCAGTATCCAAAGAAAATAGTGAGACCGATTTGGATTTTGATAAATAACCCCCTTTGTGTTGGATCCGTGTTGGATCCGTGTTGGACTGGCCCACTGGGATACCAGGAAAACTCCCGGTGGGTCCATGTGTCAGTGGGCCTCTTGCTTCTAACCATTTGGCCTATTTCATGGTCATTCCCTGTTTCTTTAAGGGGCTTAATATTGGAAGAATAGAGTATAGTAAATACATATAAAAGACTAGGAGAATAAAGAGGTTGAGTGATGAGAGCAGGGATAATAGTTTGGAAAGTGGTCCCACGGTCTACGATTTTCTGGTGGGCCCCTGCTATCCCAGTCCGACACTGTGTTGGATTATGTCCCCCAATGTTCTCACAGGCTTTCAGGATATATGAGCTATTATTTAAAGGAGAACTAAATCTCTCCAATAATGAAACTCCCTACCCACTACCCTACATAGTCCCCTCTCCCTGCTTCCCCCCACCCCCGCATGGGTGATTACCCCTGAAATTGCCCCTAATTCATTACTCACGTATAGGTGCAGAGTAAGCGCAGCAGAGCTCACAGGCACCATATTCCGGCTCTTCTGTATTCTTTAGGAACTGAGCGCTGTATTGGCGCATGGGCAATTGGAGCAGTCTTTCGGTTCGTAGAAACTGTGCATGCGCCAAAAGTGACAGAAATTGCTGAAGGGAAGTAAGAGGACCAGAAGAATACAGATGGCGCCCTGATACTCCGCTGCGCTTGCTCTGCACCTCTACGTGAGTAATGAACTTTCAGGGGTGATTAACTATGCGGGCGGGGGGGACTATGTGGGGTAGTGGGTAGGGTTTTTTATTTTTTGGGGGGTTAGTTCTCCTTTAATACTCTGCAATGTAATACTCTGTAGTACTATGTCTAGGTCCAAAATACTCAAGATGATATAACAAGCAGCAAAGAGGGAAAGTAAGTTCATCTCCAAAACCGCAATTCAATTGATAATCATTTCATCACCATTACTTTGCCTGAGAGATACTTGATTTATGACTTTGCACAGTGACTGTTACTCTCGCACTTACTGTCTACTCACCGTCTTTAATGTTTTTGATGGCTGTGTCTCGGTGGTCCAATCCAACTCGATGCCACTGTCCGGTGGCATCAAGATAGCGAGTAGTGATGACGTTAGTAGTCATTCTCATCATGTTCTGCTCTCCACACCCGTGTGGCAATTGAATCAAATGATGCAGATTGTTGCCATCAATGGCATTCTCCACCAGCTGACTGATTGGAGACCCTACGTATAATTAATAAGGGGGATACTTAATATTGAATTAGAAGAATAGATATATAGTGTGTTACGTATTTAGCCCAACGTTTCCCTTCTTTCTATTCACCTTGTAAAATGACTTTAATGTCAATGTCCGACTTGGGAACAATATTCAGTGCAGTCAGTGCTCCAATTTTCACTTCTTGGACCCCATCTAAGGGAATATATTATTGTTATGAATACACTTTGTGTAGTCATGAAATTGCTGGACCCCAAAACACCTCCGCTAAAGAACAGTTGGGAAGACTGACCTTTTCCTACTACCTCTGGTTCTAAAATCACAGAAGTCAATGTTTTTGAAAGAAGCACTCCTTCAGGCTAGAACAGATCAAGAAGAAAATGGCAAATAAAAATGCAAAAACATTCAGCTTCCTAATGTGTCATCGCAGTGAATAAGTGACCTGTGCATTCTGGGATGAGTCTCCATGACATGATGCAATATCCTTTTTCCTTTCGTTATTAAAGGAACAATAACAACAAAAAATTAAAGTGTCTTAAAGGAAAGACAATGCCATGACTGATGAGTTTGCTTCAGAAACACAAATATAGTTTATAAAAACAAGCTGCTGTGTAGCCATGGGGGCGGCCATTCAAGCACAGGATACACAGTAGATAACAGATAAGTACTACTATAGTTTATATAAACAAGCTGCTGTGTAGCCATGGGGGCAGCCATTCAAGCACAGGATACACAGTAGATAACAGATAAGTACTACTATAGTTTATATAAACAAGCTGCTGTGTAGCCATGGGGGCAGCCATTCAAGCACAGGATACACAGTAGATAACAGATAAGTACTACTATAGTTTATAAAAACAAGCTGCTGTGTAGCCATGGGGGCGGCCATTCAAGCACAGGATACACAGTAGTTAACAGATAAGTTCTGAAGATTCCCATTGTATACTACAGAGAATATCTGTTATCTGCTGTGTATCCTGTGTCTTTTCTCATTTTTCAGGTTTGAATGGCTGCCCCCATGGCTACACAGCAACTTGTTTATATAAACTATAGTAGTACTTATCTGTTATCTACTGTGTATCCTGTGCTTGAATGGCTGCCCCCATGGCTACACAGCAGCTTGTTTATATAAACTATAGTAGTACTTATCTGTTATCTACTGTGTATCCTGTGCTTGAATGGCTGCCCCCATGGCTACACAGCAGCTTGCTTATATAAACTATAGTAGTACTTATCTGTTATCTACTGTGTATCCTGTGTTTGAATGGCTGCCCCCATGGCTACACAGCAGCTTGTTTATATAAACTATAGTAGTACTTATCTGTTATCTACTGTGTATCCTGTGCTTGAATGGCTGCCCCCATGGCTACACAGCAGCTTGTTTATATAAACTATAGTAGTACTTATCTGTTATCTACTGTGTATCCTGTGCTTGCATGGCTGCCCCCATGACTACACAGCAGCTTGTTTATATAAACTATAGTAGTACTTATCTGTTATCTACTGTGTATCCTGTGCTTGAATGGCTGCCCCCGTGGCTAAACAGCAGCTTGTTTATATAAACTATAGTAGTATTTATCTGTTATCTACTGTGTATCCTGTGCTTGAATGGCTGCCCCCATGGCTACACAGCAGCTTGTTTATATAAACTATAGTAGTACTTATCTGTTATCTACTGTGTATCCTGTGCTTGAATGGCTGCCCCCATGGCTACACAGCAGCTTGTTTATATAAACTATAGTAGTACTTATCTGTTATCTACTGTGTATCCTGTGCTTGAATGGCTGCCCCCATGACTACACAGCAGCTTGTTTATATAAACTATAGTAGTACTTATCTGTTATCTACTGTCCTGAACATCATAGCACCAGATTATCAACTCCGTTCTCCCTCCAATACCACCTAGAATTTACTATCCATGGAGCTTACTCACCACAACTTTAAGCGTTTTACGGACACCATCTGAAAAGAAATGCCTATAGACTGCTGCCTTTACTTCTACATCATGATGTCCAATGGTGAGTGGCACAATGACAAAGGGAACAGCAGTAGAGGATTCAGCACCAACCCAAACCTCCTGCTGGAACTTCTTCTTGGCTTTGGACAGACTGCAGAACTCTGGATTGTAGCTGAACTCCACCCGCACCTTTCAGAAGAAACAACTTTAAGTTGGTCTTGACAAACATTTGTTGGGATAGATAGAAAGAGAGAGAGAGCGAGAGAGAGAGAGAGAGAGAGAGAGAGAGAGAGAGAGAGAGAGAGAGAGAGAGAGAGATAGATAGATAGATAGATAGATAGATAGATAGATAGATAGATAGATAGATATACAAACTGATAGATAAAGGTGAAAGGAGAGCGATACCCCAGAATGAAAAGTAAACCTATCATAATATCATATTAAGTAGCTTAATCTTACTGAACTGGAATATATATATAAATATTGCCCTTTCACACCTTTTACCTTGACCCTCCATGATGTGATGTTCTGTGTGCTGCCTCAGAGATCACCTAAGAGGAAATAATGCAGATCTAACTGCTCACTCAGAGATCACCTGACAGGAAATGAACGCAGCTCTAACTGCTCACTCAGAGATCACATGACAGGAAATAACGCAGTTCTAACGGCTCACTCAGAGATATCTGACAGGAAATAACTCCGCGTTAACTGCTCACTCAGAGATCACATGACAGGAAATAACGCAGTTTTAACGGCTCACTCACAGATCACATGACAGAAAATGAATGCAGCTCTTACTGCAGTGCTCACTCAGAAATCACATGACAGAAAATGAACGCAGCTCTAACTGCTCACTCAGAGATCACATGACAGGAAATAATGCAGATCTAACTGCTCACTCAGAGATCACCTGACAGGAAATAATGCAGATCTAACAGCTCACTCAGAGATCACCTGACAGGAAATAACGCAGTTCTAATGGCTCACTCAGAGATCACATGACAGGAAATTAATGCAGCTCTAACTGCTCACTCAGAGATCACATGACAGGAAATAATGCAGATCTAACTGCTCACTCAGAGATATCTGACAGGAAATAACACCGTTCTAACTGCTCACTCAGAGATCACCTGACAGGAAATAACGCAGCTCTAACTGCTCACTCAGAGATACCTGACAGGAAATAACGCAGTTATAATGGCTCACTCAGAGATACCTGACAGGAAATAATGCAGCTATAACTGCTCACTCAGAGATACCTGACAGGAAATAACGCAGTTCTAATGGCTCACTCAGAGATCACATTACAGGAAATTAATGCAACTCTAACTGCTCACTCAGAGATCACATGACAGGAAATAATGCAGATCTAACTGCTCACTCAGAGATATCTGACAGGAAATAACACCGTTCTAACTGCTCACTCAGAGATCACCTGACAGGAAATAATGCAGATCTAACTGCTCACTCAGAGATACCTGACAGGAAATAATGCAGCTATAACTGCTCACTCAGACATCACATGACAGAAAATGAATGCAGCTGTAACTGCTCATTTAGCGATCACTTGACAGGAAATAACGCAGTTCTAACAGCTCACTCATAGATGGCTCTTTTAGAATCAACAGGGTTTTACATAAATGTTATTTTATGCAGTATATTTTAATAGTGGCCGACGTATAGTTTTCCTAAATTATTTTTCCAATGTACCTTCACCCTGTTGCTGTTATAGTTGTAGATAACGGCTCGAATCTCCACCTGCTCGTTCCTCACAACAGAATAAGGCAGTTTTAGATCGATAAAGAATTCCTTCATTGCCTTAATCTCGTGGGGAGGAGCCACACACAGACCTGTGTATAGAATAGAAGACAACACACCAATGTCAGAACATATTTTTATATATTTATAACATGAAACGCACCTTAGATCACTAAAAGGCTAAAAGAAATCTACATTGACAAAAAGAAGAAAGAAAACCTTTTTTTCAAAGAAGGGTTCCTCAAAATTCCAAAATATTTGAAAAAAATAAAAATAAAAAATGTTTCATGTAAATTTTCATGACATTTTCTTTTACATTTTATAAATGTAATTTGATATATGTATAACATTTGGTATTATTGTGAAGTTTGGATATGCTCTTATGTCATTATGAATCATTGATCTGGAACAGTGATTAATGTTTACACGATAAGTAAATGATTTCACATGTTATCATATAATGTACCAGAGCTTATTATAAAAACGGAAAACCAATAAAAAAAAATTATTGAGAAAAAGTGAGACCAAACATTCATCTAATAATTATATAGTTCCATAGTTAAATTGAGTTGAAGAAAGACCAAAGTCCATGAAGTTCAACCCCTCCAAATGAAACCGAGCATCCATACACACACCCCTCCATATATATATATACAAGGTCCCCTGCTATTTGTCTATAATGTCCTCTAATGTACTTGTAAAGTCTAATCATGTCCCCTCACAAGCACCTTTTTTCCCAGAGAAAACAACCCCAACCTTGTCAGTCTCCCCTCATAATTTAACTCTTCCCTCCCTCTAACCAGTTTAGTTGCACTTAGTCTCTGCACTCTCTCCAGCTCATTTATATCCCTCTTAAGGACTGGAGTCCAAAACTGCCCCCATACTCCAGATGAGGCCTCACCAGGGACCTATAAAGAGACAGAATTATGTTTTCATCCCTTGAGTTAATGCCATTTTTTATGCAAGACAGTAATGAAAAGGAAAGTTCCTGATGTACTTCAGCATTTCTTTCTATTTTTTCTATTTACAGTAGAAATGCACTTTATATTAGAGATGTG
The DNA here is from genome assembly GCF_017654675.1 of Xenopus laevis. Lineage (NCBI taxonomy): Eukaryota > Metazoa > Chordata > Amphibia > Anura > Pipidae > Xenopus > Xenopus laevis. The sequence goes on from NC_054376.1 coordinate 126,143,252, forward strand.
TGGGCGGGTTCGGGCCGACCCCTGAACAAAATGCGCTGGTGCAGGTCGAGCTCTTCTTCTGCTCTCCCCGCCCACGACCTAGTACTGCCGGCTTCCGGCACCGGAATTTAAAGACTTCCGCCTGATACGGGTAGGGAGCGGGCGGGTTAGGGTTGGGTGCGGGTTGAGAAATTCTCGACCCACTCATCACTACTTTATATATATATATATATATATATATATCCCATGTTTAATGCTTAGATAATAAACTAAATGGAGGCTGGCAAACACATATTGCATTTACCATTATTTCCCATATTATTTATATACATGGCTGCTAGTGAATTGCATAAATAAATTGCAATTGCATAATAAAGTCACCTACTATAGTGTAAGTGAGTGATGTCCAACTCTTTCCATATATAGCAGCCATCTTCACATGTTCTGGGCTAGACTTTAATAAACTGATGATGATGTCACCCAAGGAGGTCAGTTGAGCTCTAAAGCAGTCTGGGGACTATAAAGTTCTTGTGGAGGTCTAACGCCAACCTGACTGCTTCCAGGTGGATCCTACATTTCTATGTTTTAGTAACATTACACATATTTTCAGGCACCGTTTGTCGATAGTAACTGTAATTACTATCATTAGTTATAATTTTTTAATTAATATTTTTTATTATGAGTTGATAAGAAGGGGGTAAAGGTGCCTACCAGTTTATAGTCACTGGAAGCCCCTAAATATACATACCCCTCCAAAAAGAACAAAGCAATGTGTCAATTTTTATTTTGGAATTATATTGTACTATTATTATTGTTGTTATTATGATGTCATCGTTTTAGTATCTCAATATTTCAAGTGCCCAAGTGCTTAAGTCTGAGATGTCTAAAGGCTCAAAACCTAATCTCAAAGTAAGAACTGCTGGAAAAGCCTGAAGCATCAGACCTATACTCAATACATGGAAGAAGGTTTCTATCTCCCCACAATTTCTAGCCTAATGGCAAAGTGATGTCAAGGTATACTTTAGCTAGGTGTTCTGGGCACTGTGTCTGTGGTGGCTTCCTAAATTTGCCAATTTGTTCTGTATGTCAGTGGTATAGGCTTTGGTCTAGTGTTAAGGTCTAGATCCCAGTCCTCCATGTAAAGGTGTGTAACTGAGCTGATGTTATAGTGTAGATAGTGCTCTATATGTGATCAATACTAATTGACGACTAGTTGATATAAAATCTCTGAGGTGTATGTAACAGTAATTACGCAAGTTCAGGATGTTGTATTTTCTAACTCTAAAAAATAGAATTTGGCCTTCCCCCACAAGACACAGGTATGTTGCTGGAAGTTGTTATGGAGGAATAGGATCTTCCCTACCTGCTTTGTCCTCCACTTATGAAAAGTCACATTCAGGACATATTATCATGTTGTTTTCTTAAAATATGCTTTATGGGATTTTTAATACCTTTGTTTTCAGACAAACTAACAGTCAGAATCTCCCAGGTTGTGATAGAGTCTTTCAGGCTCAACTTTATGATCTTGGTCGAAATGCTGTGGAGATAAACAGAGTTATATCTATTTAAGGGCAATACACATACATGTTCATTGTGAGTCTGTATGTTTTGAAAAAATGTTTTGTTTAGGGATAAGGTGGTCAGAAAAAAAGCAGGATATAGTTATTGCACCACACAGTTTATGGCAACTTCTACTGACCAACTGGAACCAAGAATCCAAAACTTCCAGCTCTAATTTTTTTTTATTTTAAAGCTAAATAACTGCATTCGGGAGAAATTGTGTATTTGGAATAATACTTTGTTTTCTCAAGACAAGCTTTGATTAGATTAGCTTTTTTGTAGTACTCATAACCACATGCCTACTGAACCCAAATACTTGAGCTCAGCCACCTAGGGACCACCAAAGAACAGGACATCTATGGCTCAATTTCACAAAAGTTTGGTGCAGAAAGTGCTAAAAATTATCAGTGTTAAAGTACTAAGCTTTTGATGGAAAAAAGAGAGGGCTGGTGGAAATGGTTGTGGCCAACTGAAGATCCTTTAGATCTCTTGCAGGCCAGTCCAACCCTGATGTAAGATCTTTTTTTTAACACCACAAGTCTCATAGCCTGGTGGCTTGGGAGAATAGTGGTAACATCACTAACTTCTGTTTATCTGGTTCTTCTCTCATTTGGAAAACATCCCATCGCCAGCTCTCTGGAAATTCCGACCTGACGTCAATTTCAGATTCAAGAATGTAATCAGACTCCTCTTCACCTGCGACACGAAATGCAAAAGTCAAGGATCATTTCGCTTAGGTGGCACTTGGAAAAGGGATTGAAAATGATCATGTTTCATTGTAATGGTGCTTTCTTTCTAAATGTTACCAAGATTGTTGGTCATCCATGATGGCACATCATTTTGATTTAGAGTTTAAATTATTTCTATGTGTCACACACAGGTCTTTATGGATGAATCCACATTATCAAACTAATATCTGTCACCTTGGAACAGATCTCACATATGACAATCACAATGGGATATCTTTGGCTCCTTCTCTATTCTGAATTTCTGCCTGAAACCTGGTTTATTGATCTCTTCATTCCTTTTTATGCATGAGAAGGTGGCACTATTTTATAGCAGTTTTATGTTTTCCTTATTTTTGCCTTAAAATGTTCTCCAAAGGTTCTTCTTTTTCATGGGACTGACCAACTTCCCATGGTTCCTTACTTCTTGCCAGAGTATCCTCATCTTTACTTTTCCTCTCCTCTTCTTTCTTCTTCTCGTAGTATTTGCAGCAGTCCAGGAAAGCATCCACACATTCCATGCCATCCAAGATGTAGCGGGCACGTCGGTCACAGGTGTGGCCCATCAGGTTCTCCTGCATTCCATCCAGGCAGCACTTCTTTGCCTTTTCCTTGTAGTTTGAGGCTAAAGGACAGAAAGTTATTTAGATGTTTTCCATAATGTGGTGTGTTTTCCGTCACTGATCCAATGATACCATTCATGGGTAAGGGTGTTAGGCATGGAACAAATAGTTTATATGAAATGTTCTTCACGTGAGGTGTTTGAAGCAGACTCATGTCCCACCATATCTTACCTTTGCCGGTTTTAATCTCAATGAGCGCAGCAGTTGAACGACGTTTGCGCTGCCCGGGAATTTTACAATGAGGCTCTGTGGGTAAAGAAATAATTTAGAAAATAGATATGACAATATAAAAATGCCAGGTCTTCTGAATGTTTTGTACCAATATGCATATTATTGTCAAACCCATGTGGCATGTAAGAAAACCCCCAAAAAAGCCATTATTGTAAAAAGACCCTAAAATACACTAACCCTATAAAACTATATATTTTTTGGAAATCTTTCTACCACAAACTACTAAAAGCAGAACAACCTTCCTTCCTGTGCCACCTGTCTCAGAAAGGGTCTTTTTTGTATATCTGCTTAAAAAATATAGTCTAATGCAGAGGGATTGACTGGCACCATCTCAAACCACTTTGGGTCCTTTTCTGTGCAATCGTCGACACAGATCATGTGCAATTCAAGCCAGATCCAATCAGCACAGAAGAGGACCCAAAGCAGCAGGAGATGTTGGAGGTGACATGGGAGTTGGATTTCATTCTCCTTTAATAAAAAGTGATTTTCAACAAAAAGTGGCAGTTTGCAGGATTATATCTCCCACATGTTTGTGGATACAATGTAAATAATCATATCCTAAGAAAACTATGGGTCTTCTGATTTGTTTAATGCCACAAATGTATATGATTGCCATATTAGGCTACAGGCTGAGTTATACAGAGAATCACTCATGTATTATAAGGGATAGTGTACCCCCTACTGTAAATGATAAGGATATTAGAAGTCACTGAGGGGTTGTTCTGTGACCATATAAAGGCACAAGGCTGCAGGCTGAGTTATACAGGGAACTCTGAGTATCACTCATGTATTATAAGGGATAATGTACCCCCTACTGTAAATGATAAGGATATTAGAAGTCACTGAGGGGTTGTTCTGTGACCATATAAAGGCACAAGGCTGCAGGCTGAGTTATACAGGGAACTCTGAGTATCACTCATGTATTATAAGGGATAATGTACCCCCTACTGTAAATGATAAGGATATTAGAAGTCACTGAGGGGTTGTTCTGTGACCATATAAAGGCACAAGGCTGCAGGCTGAGTTATACAGGGAACTCTGAGTATCACTCATGTATTATAAGGGATAATGTACCCCCTACTGTAAATGATAAGGATATTATAAGTCACTGAGGGGTTCTGTGACCATATAAAGACACAAGGCTGCAGGCTGAGTTATATAGGGAACTCTGAGTATCACTCATGTATTATTAGGGAAAATATACCCCCTGCTGTAAATAATAAGGATATTAGAAGTCACTGAGGGGTTGTTCTGTGACCATATAAAGGCACAAGGCTGCAGGCTGACTTATACAGGGAACTCTGATATAATAGTTTAATGCCACAAATGTATATGATTGCCATATTAGGCTACAGGCTGAGTTATACAGAGAATCACTCATGTATTATAAGGGATAGTGTACCCCAACTCAAAATGATAAGGATATTAGGAGTCACTGAGGGGGTTCTGTGACCATATAAAGGCACAAGGCTGCAGGCTGAGTTATACAGGGAACTCTGAGTATCACTCATGTATTATAAGGGATAATGTACCCCCTACTGTAAATGATAAGGATATTAGAAGTCACTGAGGGGTTGTTCTGTGACCATATAAAGACACAAGGCTGCAGGCTGACTTATACAGGGAACTCTGAGTATCACTCATGTGTTATAAGGGATAATGTACCCCCTAATGTAAATGATAAGGATATTAGAAGTCACTGAGGGGTTGTTCTGTGGCCATATAAAGGCACAAGGCTGCAGGCTGAGTTATTCAGGGAACTCTGAGTATCACTCATGTATTATAAGGGATAATGTACCCCCTACTGTAAATGATAAGGATATTAGAAGTCACTGAGAGGAGGTTCTGTGACCATATAAAGGCACAAGGCTGCAGGCTGAGTTATACAGGGAACTCTGAGTATCACTCATGTATTATAAGGGACAATGTAGCCCCTACTGTAAATGATAAGGATATTAGAAGTCACTGAGAGGTTGTTCTGTGACCATATAAAGGCACAAGGCTGCAGGCTGAGTTATACAAGGAACTCTGAGTATCACTCATGTATTATAAGGGATAATGTACCCCCTACTGTAAATGATAAGGATATTAGAAGTCACTGAGAGGTTGTAATGTGGCCATATAAAGGCACAAGGCTGCAGGCTGAGTTATACAGGGAACTCTGAGTATCACTCATGTATTATAAGGGATAATGTACCCCCTACTGTAAATGATAAGGATATTAGAAGTCACTGAGGGGTTGTTCTGTGACCATATAAAGGCACAAGGCTGCAGGCTGAGTTATACAGGGAACTCTGAGTATCACTCATGTATTGTAAGTGATAATGTACCCCCTACTGTAAATGATAAGGATATTAGAAGTCACTGAGAGGTTGTAATGTGGCCATATAAAGGCACAAGGCTGCAGGCTGAGTTATACAGGGAACTCTGAGTATCACTCATGTATTATAAGGGATAATGTACCCCCTACTGTAAATGATAAGGATATTAGAAGTCACTGAGGGGTTGTTCTGTGACCATATAAAGGCACAAGGCTGCAGGCTGAGTTATACAGGGAACGCTAAGGGATAATGTCTCCCATACTGTCAATAAGGATGTTAGACGTGTAACAGAGCCCTTTGATACTCACCTATCCTTTGATTGGACGTAATACCAAAAGAGGTGTGTAGAGAAAGACCAGCATCATAAAAGACCCCAGGGCTGTCAGCACCGCTTCCGGGGGTACATCCAATGTCTGACTTTTCCACTGAATCCCATATCTGAATAAAGGATTAAATAAATAGAGCAGGAATTCAAAGGGGTAAATTTCAGAAGGCCAAAATTCTGGGACTTTTGCATTTCTTTATGTTTAAATATAAAGATATATATATATTTTTTTTCTGTAGAACATACATAAACGATGCCTTTTGCTATTATTATTTCTAGACAAAATGGCATAATATGCCATCATATATATATATATGGATAGAGTGCTGTACAAATTGTACTTACAAACACACTAACATCACCATGTGCACCTTGGAAATGTGTTGCGGCCTTCCATTGACCTTGGTGGGAACCAAGGATTCTGGATTTACTATATGGCCATGAATGATTCCTCACCTTACTCTGAGTGAGTTTAAACTTCTTGTTCAGCACGAAGACACCTTTGTCCACCACCACGAGCCCCACGTTGGCTTTGTGGTCGGCTCTGAGTTTCAGCTGCACAGTTGCAGGCAGTTTTTGGATTGCGTTGTCTTTATCCCTTAATCCTGTTACCTCCAACTGTGCAAGAACCATCATCAACATGTCAGTGAAAAATACATTGATCAGGCTCTATCATTCTTATCCACATCTACTATACCATGCTACAGCATTAGATGAGTGCATGAATGCAAATGTGATCCTATAGTATAATTTTCAGATGTTCTTGTGCAATTGTGGTATTGTTTTGTCATCAATACACCAACATTTAATAGAATTGTCTCTCCTATGGAGACTTCTATCTAAGGCTGCTAACCAAGACACCAACAGACCACATCTGAGTTACTAGGTCATGGTCATGCTATCTGTATAAGGTCTATGGGAGGTGATAAGGAAAATGTTGACCAAGACATTGGCTGTTTAAAGGGGTTGTTCACCTTTGTGTTGACTTTTAGTATGATGTAGACTTGTAGAGGGTGATGTTCCGAGATAATTTGCAATCGATTTTCATTTTTTATTATTTGTGGTTTTTGAGTTATTATGCTCTTTATTCAGCAGTGGCAATTTCAGCCATCTGGTTGCTAGGGTCTAAATTACTCTAACAACGATTCATTAATTTGAATAAATGAATGTAATGTGAATAGGAGATGGTCTGAATAGAAAGACGAGTAATAAAAGGTAGAAATAACAATACATTTGTAGCCTTACAGAGTAGTTGTTTTTAAATGGGGTCAGTGACCCCCATTTGAAAGCTGGAAAGATCAAGAAGAAGAAGGAAAATAATTCAAAAACTATAAAAAATAAACAATGAAGACCAATTTAAATATTGCTTATTCTTTAACATGCTAACAGGTAACTTCAAGGTAAAACACCAGTTTAAATGAATCAGTTAATAGTGCTGATCGAGCAGAATTCTGCACTGAAATCCATTTCTCAAAAGAGCAAACAGATTTTTTAAATTCAATTTTGAAATCTGACATGGGGCTAGACATATTGTCAATTTCCCAGCTGCCCCAAGTCATGTGACTTGTGCTCTGATAAACTTCAATCACTCTTTACTGCTGTACTACAAGTTGGAGTGATATCACCCCCTCCCTTCCCCCCAGCAGCCAAACAACAGAACAATGGGAAGGTAACCAGATAGCAGCTCCCTAACACAAGATAACAGCTGCCTGGTAGATCTAAGAACAACACTCAATAGTAAAAACCCATGTCCCACTGAGACACACTCAGTTACATTGAGAAGGAAAAACAGCAGCCTGCCAGAAAGCATTTCTCTCCTAAAGTGCAGGCACAAGTCACATGACATGGGGCAGCTGGGAAATTGACAAAATATCTAGCCCCATGTCAGATTTCAAAATTGAATATAAAAAAATCTGTTTGCTCTTTTGAGAAATGGATTTCAGTGCAGAAGTCTGCTGGAATAGCACTATTAACTGATGCGTTTTGAAAAAAAACATGTACACCAGCCCATACTCTTCAGTATCTGACTGGCTCATGGGTTAAGAACACTGATACTATACAATCAGACATGCATGGTATGGACACCATTTCATTAAGTTGACTTACCGTACCCATGCAGGTATCTAACACATCTACCCAGGCAGAGTCAGATACAATATCATGTTTTCCATTCTTTGTCACCATGTAATATGCCACAATACGGAAAGATGGTAGGTAGTCTTCAGTGACCCTCAGAGTCATGGAAACCATTTGCTGATTAGGTAACCGTTCCTGTCTTCCCACCTTCATGATCCTCCCCCGGCTCATTATCTGGAAGAGAAATGATAATGTCAGGAATTTTAATGTGACTTTTGCCTCTAAAATTATTTAAGAGAACTAATACTTCCAGGTTAATTTCCCAACTCATATCTGTCAACCCTACAGCTCTGCTTATGAACAGGTTCTGCAAATGAGGCAACATAAGGAGTCCAACGTGGTGTCATTTGGAAGGGGGCATAGAGTTCTCCGGAGGGGCATAGGTTTTTTAAAAATCTTTAATTCTACTTTAAATCATGAAATGGAAAAGCCCATTCATAGCAAAAGGTACCCAACTCACATAATGGAAATAGTCTGGTTTTATTGGCCTGCACCTGGCTAAGTTTGCCCTAGAGAAGACATACAATTTCCATTAGTAACTGTGTGACCTATCACAATACCCAGAGTGGGTTTCTTTCAGGTTTCAGAGGTTGTATGTCTGGTTACCAAAAATCTGACATGTTGGATTTGATTCTGAATGTGAGTTTCCGAGTCACTGAAAAACAAATTCATTGTGAGAGTTTTTCCAAGTGCTATTTCTGAACCAGTGATGCTGATGTGCAGGTAATTTCCAGTCCTTGAACTGTAGGCTGTAGGAGTCATGGTTGCAGTCACTTGGTGCTGGGGTAGCAATCCTTTCTGGTCTGTTTTCAACTGGAAACAAAAAAATAAAAGACATAAAGCACTATCCTGGGAATCCTACAAACTTCAAACTTCACTTGGCCCAGTAACATTCCTTCCTGAAGCACACATGCTCAGGGCTCTTCCTTTTGTGAATTTGTTCTTGGCAGACAAGTAAGAAAACTTGGTCTAATAGGAGAGCCATGATAGGATATACTATGTCAGAGATCCCACTAGGTGTGATACTGAAGAACTTAAGAGTAGGGTAGCTAGTGAGTAATTTGCACTCCATCAAGGATGTTCTTAAGGATTACATTCTTGGGTGTACTACCCAAGAGTAGGGATCAATTTCACAAACCTAGGGGTAGATGCTCTTCTGACCAGGTTCCAATTGTGAGGACTGAAAGATTGTGGTGACACTTTCAAGTCAACTAAGCATGTTTTGAACATTGTACCCAATGGGCAATTACTCCTGAAGAGTTTCTGTGTAAGTATCTAATCTACCACTAGTAGCAAATAGGCAGAGGTCCTCAAGTGCTTGCACCAACTGGTACCCTTTTGCATGACTATGTGTAAAAAGAGGCTAATAACTTGACAGCAGCCTTTACAAACCACAAGGTTAACAACCTCTTTTGTAAATACAGAACAGGGTTTGATTCTTTCGGCAAACCACAAAGGCAGCTTCCAGAAGTGGACAATCTCATGATCTTCTACTTTAGCATAACTCTTCACAGTTGTGCTGGGAAATAGGAGATAATCTTTTGGTAACCCACTGGAATTATCTAGGTGCTTCTGTTCCATATTTTTATATGATACTCACAGTAATGGTCATTTATCTTATTCCCAAGTCATCCTATTGGTTCCACCTGCAAGAGTTTCTCCACGAATGTCTCCTGGCTGACCCAACCCAGGGATACGTTTAGCTAGAAGACTGGTTATCCACTATTAGAGTAACTGTTAGATTTATTTTAAATGGCTTCAGAAGTTTTCCATTATAGTGTAACACTTAGGGCCTTATTTATCAAAATCCGCATTTATCTGACTATTTAATTAAGAAAAAGTATGGCCAAACTAGAATCCACAATTGGAGTATATTTATTTTTAAAAAAGCGCAATATAATCTGATCGGAGAAAAACATGAAAAAAATTCCAGCACAGACCACAGAAACTTCTGAATAGGATAGGGACCTCTCCTATTAACTTATACACGATCTTGGTAGGTCAGAGATTTAGGAATTTTGGATTCAGACTTTTACCATCCTCCGGGTATAGTAAATCTCTAAGAATTAAAGTTTTTTCCACTAAAAATTTGGATTGTATAGTAAAAAAAACCTTGAATCTTTAGAGTTTTTTGGATTTGGAGATTGATAAATAACCTTCTTAGAATGGTAGATTCCAATGATAGCTAAAAGTAGATCCCTCCATTAATATCATCTGTCATTCCTTATTTATTATTATTATTTTTTAGGTTTTTACATAATCAAAATGTATTTCATACTCACAGTTATGAGCAGATCATTTATTCCTGGAGGTGTGTTCAATGTCAGCCTAGTGGTTCCATCTGCTTTACTGTCCCCAGAACTTTCCTCTGACTGAACCAAAACAGGGACACTGTTAGCTCGTTCATACCCTTCTGTGTACTACCCATATTTAGATTTTTTTCAATGGCTTCAGAAGTGTTCCATGGCACTTAAAATGGTATATATCCAATGATAATTACATCAAAATAAAAATGTTTTTGATACTCACAATTTTCTTTTTCCCATCTTGTTGAGTATATTCTAGATTAGCCACAACAGGGATGCCTTTAGCTGGTGACCCATCAGGATTGGTTACAAATGCCTGATAAAGTACATGTATATATAAAGAGAGAGAATGATCCTGCATATATATGAAATACAAATGGCGTCATTCTAACTTTGTGGGGTTGTCTTTGCCAGTTGCTTTTAGAAGTATCCCACTAACTTCCCAGAAGAGGACTTTAGAAATGAAAACCAGTTTGTGAAAGTGTTGTTTGTGGAGGCATAATGATATAACCCTGGGCAGAAAGGGGCAGATGTTTAGAGTTATGTGTTGCTTATAGGGAAAGTTCCTTGGCAAAGCAGAATCAATCCTCAGGATAGCTTTAAAGGGGAAGGAAACGTCGGCGCTAACCCCCTCCCCCTCCCGTGTATTGCCCCCCTCCCTCCTCCCCCTGGCCTACCCCTCCCGCTGGGCAAATGCCCATAACTTGTTACTTACCCTTCTGCGCAGGTCCAGTCCAGGGAGTTCACAGGCGACATCTTCTTCCACGCGATCTTCTTCCTCCTTTGACCGGCGTTTTGGCGCATGCGCAGTAGGATCGTTTCGCCGGTACGGATCTACTGCGCATTGCGCCAAAAGTCACGCGCATGCGCAGTAGATCGTACCGGCGAAATGATCCTACTGCGCATGCGCCGGTCAAAGGAGGAAGAAGATCGCGTGGAAGAAGATGTCGCCTGTGAACTCCCTGGACTGGACCTGCGCAGAAGGGTAAGTAACAAGTTAGGGGCATTTGCCCAGCGGGAGGGGTAGGCCAGGGGGGAGGAGGGAGGGGGGGCAATACACGGGAGGGGGGTTAGCGCCGACGAGGTTTCCTTCCCCTTTAAGAAGGGGTTGGATGGTGTTTAGCAAGTGAGGGAATACAGGGTTATGGAAGATAGCTCATAGTACAAGTTGATCCAGGGACTGACTCCAATTGCCATCTTGGAGTCAGGAAAGATTTTTTCCTTCTCTGAGGCAAATTGGAGAGGCTTCCAACTGGGGTTTTTCCTCCATCTGCATCAACCAGCAGTTAGGCAGGTTATATATAGACTTAAAAGGTTATGGAACAAAGTGTCTTCTTACATAAGCAGATGAATGTCATATGATGCATGGTCTAGTGAGTTAAATGTTCTACCATGTCAAGTGTCCATTGGCATTATTAGTAGATTATGACCCTAGAATTTGTAGTTTGGGTGTTTTACTTTTGAAAGCAGCTAGTAAGTTGCAGGTAAAACTTAGTCCCTTTGTAAAATGTATAATGAAGAAATTGAATTCTTAATGAATCAGATGAAAATTAAGCGTAGGACTGGCCAGATATGGGATGACTTTGACGTAGTTGTTCAGTTTAAATATATTGCAATGTATGGACAAACAATCCCTGTTTTGTTTAAAGGGTAAGGCATTTTTTAGTAGCTGTATGCCCAAAATGTCTCAATGTCCTAAATATATTGATAATGGGTTGAGTGCAGAGGACTCTTGTATTTGACCCTAGATTTTGTAGGTTTAGCTTCATCATAACATCAGATCAATACACATTCAAGTTCCCCATGCACACAGGCCAACATCAAGTATATACAATTATATAGCCCTTGGTTAAATATTGTCAATTCCAACAAGATTCTATGTGTTATGAAACAACCATCCTTGTGTCACCAACATGGAATACAAGAAGACAGATGAAGCTTAGACAGGCTATTACCACCACATCAAAAGGCAATCCAGGCTTGAAATATTGGGAGGTTTTGGTGAAGAAGACTTTGTAAGGTGATGTCACAATGTAGATCTCCTCTAACAGAGCCTCTGCCATGTCCGTGCCTGAAGGAGACACATTTAGTATTTAATTTATAATACACAATGTGTAATAATCATAACCTGAAGGTAAACTCTGGGTTCTAAACCAAAGAAGTACCTCCTGGCCTATCCAGAAACAAAAACTAAAGGACCACTGTTTGGGCAACTGCCCTACAGCTACTGCAGCAATTCCCTCTGTGCTGGCTTAAGAATAAAGGCTTTGCACAATGGCAATATTTTGTATTTATTCTAAGCCTATTACAAAGCTTCCGTCCATAATTTCTGCAAATGTAGAAGACTTTTTAGATGCTTATGGGGCTCATGGTGCTCACTGATAATGATGGGCGAATTTGTCCAGTTTTGCAGAAAAATTCACGAAACGCATTGAAGTCAATGGGCGAATTTATTCATCGAAATGCAGAAATTCGCTGCCGATTTGTGCCTGCCGAATTTATTTGCCCATCACTACTCACCGACCATTGAGAAAAGGATGTAGATGGGTTCTCCATTTGGTTCAGTTATACCTGTACGGTTATTTTCCTTTATATTGGCCTCACCAAGACTATGTTCTGCACTTATAAGGCACTTTTATCCCCCCTTCTGTATGGAATAATCTAAACACACTGCACTGCTCACCTGTTGCAGTGATCAAAGAGACCGTCATGTATAACCTGTATTGCAACATGTCCTCAGTCGTATTAAAATAATTCCGGAGGTGGTCCCCTTTCAGCTCAGCCCGACCTTCACCTTCATAAATCTAAATGATAAAATTAGGTAAAATAGACAAGAACAGCATCTCTGGACCACTAGACAGCTACAGTTAATGCCAAATCATGGGGCCAGTAAGCCTACATCTAAGGCACAAACTATTAGACCTGGGCCAACTTTGTTAACATCATGTTTTTAGCCTCTGCATGAATTTTGACATAGGGATTTAGATATTCACTTCTAGATATTCCTATCTGGATCCCAAAAGTTATGTCTTATCTACTAATAAAGTCTTTATATTTCTTATTCAGCATAACCACTGACATCAAATCTCCAGATGCCCTTGTAACCCCCATGCTCCACCCGTCCTCCATGTTCTTCCCTTCCAACAATTAGAGGATTTGCTTGCAATGCAGGGCCACTTATTTTGTGGTATTGGGAAATAAAGGAGCAATAAATGAATTCCAGAATAACAAAAAAAAAAGAAGAGAGGAACAAAATGTATGTGCTACCTGTACTCTCGCTAGAGACTCTGTAATTCCTGTCTTTATGCCATCCTTCTGTAGCCCAAAGAGCACAAACGCGTGTCCTTCCACCGGCTTCCCAAACAGATACCTGGGCACATAGAGCTGATATCAGCACCTGGGGATGTCACTGATCCCTATACCCAGGACCGCCATCAGAAATCACAGGGCCCCATACGACAAAATTTCCTGGGCCCCCTGGGCTTCACCCCCAAGCAAGCCCCACCTACAGGTCTGCCCTCCCCACCCCACAGGTCCGCCCCCACCACACAGTAAAAAAATTGTTTGCTAGGGTTCCCACATGTTATTAAAAAATAAAAAGATATTGGTGGTCAGGGCCCCACATAAAAAAACATTTGTGGCCAGGCCCCCCCCATTAAAAAATATTGGTGGCTAGAACCCCACATGAGGAAAAAAAATTGGTGGCCAAAATTGGTGGCCAGGGCCCCTTAAACGTCCATGCCTTCCCGAAGTCAGCAGCTCTCAGAAAGATGGGGGGCCCAGCTAATCAAGTAAGTGCGGTGTGGCCGGGCCCCCCTTACCCTCGGGGCCCCTACAACGCTCCCCCCTGTCCCCCCCTGATGGCTGCCCTGCCTATACCCCCCACTCACCCTGCACAGGTAATCACTGAGTGTAACTTATACATACCCCCTACTCACCCTATAGCAGATTTTTTTGCAGATACTCACTGTGCCTCAATATTCACTGTAAATGTCTCAGTATCAGTATAAAAGAAACTATTTTCTGGTTTCAGAATTATTTCTATTATGGGCAGTACTGCAATCAGAAAAAAATAAAAGGAAAATATATGAGCAATATATGGAAGAAAAAGAAATGCACTTAACGAGGAAGTGGTTGCCTATTATTGTTAAAGAAGGCTTTAGAGACTCCACCATAAATTCAGAGAAGTATTAACATGAATTCAGAGAAGTATTAACATGATTATTATTATGTTCTATGCTGGTCTATGAGACAGATTAGTGTATGCCACAACATCTACACTATCCCCAAAGATTTTCTAGATGACTTGAAAATCACAAGGGCTGAAGTAGGACAGTTGGAGACAACACACTATAAAGAAATATTTTCATAACTCAATGTTTTGAGCTTCCCCTTTGTCTACATCAAGTGATAATATGGCACGTTGCATTGGGACTTACTGTATTCTTTCACCTCAAAATTGCTGGTGTAATTCTGCTGAGGGGTGTCTGCATACTTTGCTGAGATAGTCCATACCCCGAGGCTGCAAAATTGATAGTGAAAATGGATTTCTCAAGAGTAGGTATGTAGTCACTTTTGGCCTCTTAAATGCACTTTACCTTCCCACTCTACACTTTTTTGACAGTCCATGTATATATATATATGTCAGGGCTTCTGCATTCTCTGATAGTATTACTAAACCCATTTTTAGAGTAACAGTCCCTCTTTTGACAGCTCAACCTGCAGTCCCTCGTTTGTACTGGAAAGTCCCGTTTTTCTCTGCATTGAACAGCCAGAAAAATAAACAAGATTCTAACTTAATTGGCTTTTGGCAGACAGCCCAGAATAGCCACAGCTGCAGATAAGATACTTTTTTAACAAATTCTAGATAAGCAAACAAGTAATCGTAACAATATAAGATAACTGGTCCCTTGGGAAAAGTTAGACTCAGCTTAAAAAGGCAATTCACCTTCATTAGCAAAACTGTAATAACTGAAAAATAAAACACAGAAATATGTTCAAACTTTCTATAACCTGCCAAATTTTGTAAAATGAACATGTTAATTAGGGGGTGTTGCCACAAAAATGGGCATGGTCAAAAAAGCCAACTTTTTGTCCCTCTTTTTATTTCCAAAATGTTGGGAGGTATGCTGTTTAACAGAGAATTTGTGCTCAAATGCCATAACTCCATCTCCATCTAGATGCTCCATCTAGGACTTATTTGAAGTTTGAATCCCTGTTTCCAATTACAAGCTCAGAGGTCTAAAAATTATTACTAGAGAAAGGTGTGCACCCTGGGGGTAGTAGGACCTACAGGTCAATAGTTCCTGGTTCTCTACAGCTGAGGATCCCCATGGTCAAGCTCATGTAGTAAGGGTCAATACTGGAGACTTAATTCAGCAGTAGAAGGAACATACTCCATACAATTGCTACCATGTTTATCCTTTCATGCCCCTCAGGGCTGAGACATGATAATCTGAGTTCCATCCGGTGAAGAAAGAATGGAGAAGGACTAAGTTGTATTCAAAGATCAACTATGCCTCCTGGCTCATGCTCCCTCAATAACATCAGTCCCATCTGTACTACTATTGGAGATGTGTAAGCAAATGGATGTGAAAACACTGTGGCCTGAGAGCAGAGTCCACTAGGTGAGCAATTCTTTGAGTTTTCAGCCATGGACAAGCAGTAGTGGCATATCCCTTAGTTCTCAGAATAACTGTAATGCTATATCATTATCATAAACATCAGTTGCAAAGAATGAATGTCCTCTCGCTTCTCTTAGTACCTTCCATGATCTATTTTGTATTTCTGTTATTCTCTCACCTTACAAGTTCAGGCAGATTATGTGTCTCAGACAAGATCCCCGAATTACCGGCAGGGTGGATGGAATTCCTTAAAACAATTATGCCATCTGGGTTCTACAAAGATAAAGCTTTTTTTAAATTTTGACTTATGGCTAAACATACAGAAATAACATACATCTAGTTTTCCTATAAATATTATTTCCTCTCACACAGCCTGATGGTGAAACTTAAAGCATGGCATATGTATTTCCTTCCCAAAGAGGTTGATGAAAGCCATCGCCAAAGGAAAAGCTATATTGCTGAAGAACTACAGACACCTTTATGGTCTAGTACATTGACTAAATAGAATACCCTGGTGGAAGAAACCTCATCATTCTGCATGACCCTTGTGTGTTGAAGCACAATACAGAAACACAACACTACACAAGGTTTCTTGAAAATGAAGACACTCCAATAATATACAGTAACTCTTGGTGGCGTTGTGTCCTCTCTCAGTTTCAAGTTACGTCCCTCAGGATTTAATTTAATGCTTGAACTCCTGTCAATGTCTATATTTCTTATGAAGTTGTATTTTCACTTACAATAACAACATAGTCATTCTCATCCCCACCCTGGTCCATCTCTGTACTCATCATCAATACAGTTGTTAAACAATTTTTCAGTAGAGCAAATGTGGAGGAAGCCTCATAGAGAAGCTTACTTTCTCCAAATAGCCTACTCCTATCATAAATCAGTTCTGCTGTCTAAAATCCGAAATAATTACAACTTCAAATGTTTATATTGCGCTGCTGAATAAACATTAGTCAGGATCCATTGCTGTTATTGTACTGAATTTAGCAGAGCTCCAAGGCCAATAAAAGAAAAGGACGGAATTCCTACCACAAATTCGATGATCATTGGTTTTGAGACTGGAGCCATCTTATAGTTCATGGAGAAAACCCGGTACCTAACTGTGGAGAAATAGATTTAATAATAAGACAAAGAAGGGCATTGAAGTGTGACCAGAGGGCAGGAGAAGAGGAAACAGAATTACATAAAAAGACTGTAAATATGAAGATGTAATTGCACCTTCTGGAACTCTTGTATAAGAACTTGTTTTTTTCTTTTAATTGACCTAAGTAATTGACCTTTCTTAAAACCCAAACTGACTTTAAGCTACACACACTGCAGATTTGTCCAGATCCTCCTACAAGGAGGACACATTCGGGATGGAGTCAATTGTTCTACATAGGTTTGTGTCAATGGCACAATAACATTTCTCTCAATGCCCCCCTGCAAATCATTAACAAAAAGACTGAATGAAAGTGGACCCAATGCAGAACCTTTCAACACTCCACATAAAACTGTAATAATACCTGCACTGAATCCTGAATTGACGTGCGCCACGCATGCTCGTTTGTTGTATTTGGCGTGCTTTATTGTCTGATCTTTTTTCTTGACCTAGCCTGTTCCTGACCTTTTTTGGTTTGCTGACTGCCTGTTTATTTACCATTGGATCCCATTTCTGTATTACGCTTTAACCCGGAAATTCGGCTCAGTTATTGCGCTCAATGCACTAGCGATGCTGCTCCGAAGCTGATTATTAAGTGCGGGAGAGGGGGGCGGCAGCAGTACCAAAATCACCCCTGCTGGGACCTTGATGTTAGTCCTGGGTTTTGGGATACCTTATGTTACAGAAAAGCTGATCTAGTTAGAGAATATACCACTAGTCTCTCTCCCTCTCTATATGATGTCTTAGCCAGCTGGTTAGAGTTTATGATTCTATTTTGATGTGGGTGCCTAAACCTAAATGAAAGTGATGTGAAATTAATCCTTCATCTATAAGTGATTTCCACTGCTATAACTTTTGACTAAAGCAACCATCAGACATGGCAGACCCCTCATTAAGGGGCAAATTCACTAAGCGCCGAAGCGCCGAACGCTAGCGTTACTTCGCTAGCGTTTGTCATTTTCGTTACTGCGCAAATTCACTAACGAACGCTGGCGTAGTTTTGCTAGTGTTACTTCGCACCCTTACGCCTGGCGAAGTTTCGCTAGCGACGTAACTACGCAAATTCACTAACTTGCGCAGTGTACTGAACGCTACCTTTTACGCTAGACTTCCTTCGCCACCTCAGACCTGGCGAAGCGCAATAGAGTAGATAGGGATTGTTTCAAAAAAAGTCAAAAAATTTTCTAAGTCCCAAAAAACGCTGGCGTGTTTTCTACATTATGGGTGATAGGCTGAAAAAAATCGAATTTTGGGGCTCTCCTCCTTCCCCCCTACATTTCCTGACTCATGGCAACTTACCTAGACAGTGGGCACATGTGTAGGGCAAAATAACATTTTTATTTGCTGATTTGAAGGTTTTCTAGGCATTTGTAGTGCTGATACGTATTCCTCCATTGAAATTTGAATTTCACGCCGTATGCAAATTAGCCTTCGCTAGCGTAACTTCGCTTTACTTAGCGAATCAACGCTAGCGCAACTTCGCAACCTTACGCTACCCCTGAGCGCAACTTCGGATTTTAGTGAATTTGCGAAGCGCTGGCGAAACTACGCCTGGTGAAGTGTGGCGAAGTGCGGCGAAGTTACACCTGGCGCAACTACGAATCTTAGTGAATTTGCCCCTTAGTATCTTTCCTGGAGATCTGCCCATTTTGTCATTATGGATTGTCTAGTCTGCTTCTGTTAGTACAGAACATTTCTTTATTGCCTGTTTATTGTATTCAAGTTCACCTGCTTGAGGATAGTATTATAACCACATTTTGGTGGAGTCTGTAGGTGCCAAGCATTAAGATCTTTCCCTTGTGCCAAATGGTACATTGAAGCAGACATGACTGCATAAAGCCCAACTAGCTATCCTTCTTCTCAACACATGATGCGTTCCACAATTACAAACGTGAGTTTACAACAGGGACCTAGCGCAGTCGTGGTCAGTCACCAAAGGATTCCCTCCTGTTCACTAGGAGCTTCAACCTAAAGAGCAACATGTTTTAAGGCTTTGTTAGACCCTACCCTTCAGGAGGTATGTGACCCCTCTAGTTATTCTAGTTTTATTATATGCTGTGGAAGATTTGCTCCATTTAGGAGTTTCATCTGATAGACCTGCCCAACCGGAGGGTTGAAAATTTCATTGGGTGGGAACTGCATAAGTGTGTAATTGCCCAATATGATCCGGGTGCCTCTGAAGCAACAACCATTTCATCCCAAATTTGGCCCAGTTTGTGGGTGGCAAAATCAGTAAGTTTGACACATATTGCATGGCCTTCTTACTTTTACTTACCTTTAGTTCCTGGGGTGTAGATAGTCTTATCTGTCTGAATGAAGATATAGCCACTGCTGTACTGCAACATCACAACTTTCTCTAGTGTACAGGAACCAGAACTCACAACGACATACACAAACTGATTATTTCTTGTGTCTTTGGGGAGTTGGTCAGAGGGAATCTATGGGGAGACAGGTTATTTATACATTATAGGCAGAACACAGTCAATCAAGGTGCTGAACATCTTCCATATTACACAGGGTTCCACACAAAATGATCCTTACCAAACACAACACAAATATGATAACACGTGTAAGGCTGTCAGAACCCAAAATACATTTATTGCTGCATCATGGGTAGCCATTTTGGTACAGTTACATGTTATTACATCTCACCTTCACTGTGGCAGTTCCAAGAAAGCCATTGTTATTATTCAATGAGACTTTGGCTGTTGCAAGATTGAGTTTCTTCTGAGGAAAGTCCTTGATGTAGATGTCAGCATCGAATGGAGAGTTGTGTTCTTGGGAATCGACCACAATGGTCTCTTCACTATCTACACGTAGCAAGCTTGCTGTTATCAGAGTGCATCTGTTGGGTAAATGTATTGTAATATGACTATGAAGATTTTCATTTATCCAGGTCATGGTATATCTAATATAGGTCAATCTAAAAACAACTGGACTTGCTGAGTAATCAATGAAGACGTTTCACTACTCATCCGAGAAGCTTCTTCAGTTCAACTGACTGGTGTGGGAAGTTCTCGGCATATAAACTCTTCCACTAATCCATTTACAATGGCACCTTGTAACTCTTCAAAGAGGTGACATCTGAAGAAACTCACAGATTGACCTATTTTTTTAGATTGACCTATACTAGATGTATTGTAATATGACACTTCTGAGATGTGTGTTATTCTGTATTGATTAACTCCAAAAATATTAAGAGGTGGGTGTAACTTACCGGCAGGAAGGCGACAGATAGTAAGACTCATTGATTAACATAAGTGCAATGACCAAAAATAGATGCAAATTGCTGTGTTTTTACCCTGAATTCAGCTTTTTCTGCAAACTGCTGTGTTTTTACCCTGAATTCAGCTTTTTCTTCCCATTATTCCAGGGAAACTGTAGACTTTTTGTAGACACATTAGCATTCTGGCCTGGTAAAATGGTGGTGAAATGTGATGAGTGCTCACTAATTGCATTTGTAGCCATAGCTTATTAATGGAACACTGGATTTAGGACCTCTTCAAGACAGATGTTAATTTCAGGGGTGTCATATATCCCTTCCCCATGCCCTATACTTTACATCTTGTGTAAAAGACCTTTGGTGCTCACTGCAAGGTGTTTCAGTCCAGTTTTGCACTGTGCACTTCCACTGGTAACTGAGTCTTACTTGCAGAGCTTGGTGTATCTGCACTGCTCATGCACTGTACATCTTGTATGAGTCTGTTCATTCTAGCCCAGTATAACAGAGAGGGTGAAGTTAATGCCCCAGTAGCATAAAAGGCTGAGGGTGGAGATAGAAATACAATCTCTTAGATCAATGTCAATAAAGTAGGAGATCAAGGTCCAGAGTTGAGGTTTGAAGGTCACAGTGAAAATTAAAGCTATGCAAATTGAAGGTGTAGTTGTCCTATGTAGCTACATATAGGGTGCTGATGCCATTGGTCCAATGAGGAGTAATATTTGGGTTTCAGCCCTGCTGTTATCCAACAGTACAGGAGGACCTGTAGTCCAGGCACAGGTAAGGACAGGCAGTGAGTGGGATGGTAAGGAGCATGTCAAGAGTCAATAACTGGAATATCATATACTACAGAACAGAATAACTGATACAAAACTTAGCAAAGTAACACCTACAATCGAGAACTGAACCCAGGTCCTAGTGGTGGTCACCATGGTGGGATTAGCTTATTGGTTTCACTGAATTCCTTGAGTATGAGAGACTAAATTAGAGCATGTCATTTTTCCCTAGCATAATATACACACACACATATATATATACACATCAAATTTTGTTGAGCACAGAACTAAACAAAGCTGACACTTTACTTGTTTATAATCAGTGGACGTTTACGTGCTTTTAGCTCTTTGTATTTATAAATGAGACCTACAGTCTCATTTAATTTCTGCTTAATTTGCCAATGTTAAGTGGAAGAGCCAAGCTATTCAGCAAGACCTAACCATGACCTAATTCTAGCAAATGACTAATTAGTGAGTCAAGTCAATTAGTGAGTCAAGTCTTGCAGGAGGGGCGGTGGAGGAACCAGATGTAAATTTTAGGAAAACTGCCTCAGTTCCCTTCTTAACTGCCTGTCAGATGCAGCCGTGTGCTTTGGTACCTTTAAAAACTCAACCTTCTGTGGAATAGAGAAAAATATTTCCTTCTGTACTCTCAAACCGAATACTAATACAGAATACCAAGCACTTCTCATACAACCTTAAAGGAGAAGGAAAGCTACAGAGGCATTTTATTGCCAATTGATTAGCCACAATAGTGCAAGCTAGAATTCTGTATTTATTCTGTAGAATGTTTTACTATACCTGAGTAAAAAACTCTAGAAGCTTTCTGTTTGTTTAGGATAGTAGCTGCCATATTAGCTTGGTGTGATATCACTTCCTGCCTGAGTCTCTCCCTGCTCACTTATAGCTCTGGGCTCAGATTACACCAGAGAAGGGAGGGGAGGGGAGAGAGGAGTAAACTGAGCATGCTCAAGCCCTAGCCTGAGCTAGGGTTTAAGATGAAAACAGGAAGTCTGATACAGAAGCCCATGAGTACACAATAGAAGGAAAGAAATGTGCTGTTTCTTTTGACAGAGCA
This sequence comes from Xenopus laevis, assembly GCF_017654675.1. Classification (NCBI taxonomy): domain Eukaryota; kingdom Metazoa; phylum Chordata; class Amphibia; order Anura; family Pipidae; genus Xenopus; species Xenopus laevis. The sequence goes on from NC_054376.1 coordinate 126,165,306, forward strand.
ACATTACTTTGAGGGTTTACTGGTATATTTAGGTGGACCTTTCTGAAAAGGCTTACTTACTTTTAACCTTACCTTCTCCTTTAATACATGACTATAAAAGGAGAACATCTAAAAGAGTTTGCAGTGGAAAGATGCAAAAGCAAACTGAGAACATGAGAAAGGAACATGTTGCACAAAACTGCTTCCGACATCGTGGCAGTTGGCACAAGCAAAGTAGAGGGACCATACAACTACATACAAACACCCTGAGCCAGAGAATGGGCAGGTAAATGGGGATTTTGGGAAATTTATACTCACTGTTGGGCATAGGATCCGGCCACTGCCAACAGCAGAGCCAGGCAGAGAGTTCTATACCCCATGGTGCAGGCTGGACACTGAGCAGACTTATCTGGATGGGGCAGTTTAAATGGAATGTCCCTGTGAGGGTGATGCCCTTGAGTACACAGTCCTATCAGTAACTGGGTGGAGTGAAAGAGATTTCCAAACTCACAGATTTCTTTGGCAAAATAATTTTTGTTTATGTCTAGAAATACTTCTTTCAACTTGCACCTAGTACCATTACACCTGCCCAGCTTTGGTGCATACAAGAAGCTAAATGCATTGCAAATTCACAGGCTGTGCTATTTCCAGGACTCCCTTTGTGTGTTGCACATACACATTCACTTAATACAACTGCACTTAATACAACTGCACTTAATACAACTGCACTTAATACAACTACACTTAATACAACTGCACTTAATACAACTGCACTTAATACAACTGCACTTAAAAATACAACAGCACTTAATACAACAGCACTTAATACAACTGCACTTAATACAACAGCACTTAATACAACTGCACTTAATACAACTGCACTTAATACAACTGCACTTAATACAACAGCACTTAATACAACTGCACTCTACTGCCATTGCTGGCACCATGAGAGCTGGGCCTCTGCAGTAGTGATGTGCGGGTCAACAAAAAGTTGACCTACACCAGACCATAACCCACCCCCATCTGCACCCATTCCAAACCTGTCCAGCATTTCTTTATATTTATTTTTCGAACAGTTATTTGAACAATTGACCAGCGGTGATGGGTACAAAGAGTTTGAGCTTCTAGATGTATATATTTCTGAAGTTGCCATAAGGAAATGGGACCCACTTCTTGGGATCATCATGGTTAGAGGATAAAGATAATCAGATAAACAGTGCTTCTAGGCTTATGGCAGATGTTTTTAATGCTGGCCTTTTTTCAGCAGTCAAATCACCAGTGGTGACAGGTTCAAAATCTATAATGATTATTAAATTATTAAAGCTCCTACAAACAAAGGAATTGCCCCCTGTAATTATATCATAATCATAAGCAGTCGCCTTCTCCAATATAACCTTGATCTGCTATTGGGCTGCAGTTAAGAGCATGTTTTAAATGTCATCATAACAGCTGGATGGCCATTTCTTGGGCTTTATGTTCTCTGGCTCCTCTTTTTAAGGCAAAAACAGAACATTTAGGTGGAACAGCTCTGAATTGTGAACCTCAAACGACTGGGAATATGAGAAAGTTGGAATGAGTTGGAATGAGTTGAATAATGAGCCGTAACTTGGAGTGGGTGGATTGAATTTAGAAGTGGCCTTTTTGGCTCTTATTTTAAATTGATTATTAACATGTATTTCGCAGTGCTGTATTGGAAATGGTCAGGATTTGTAAACAGCAAGTTAAAGTTCATGCTGGAGCTCAAAGCTCATGGAGATCAAAGCCAAAATGATATTATCAGAAAATCAGGCATCATATGACTTAATTGATGTGACATTCAATATAATAGATAATATGAATACCGCAATCGAAATTACCTGACCAACTGTGCGTCTGTTGATCTTATGTTCCCTTGTGAGGCAACTTCAGGTGACTTCGGAAAACAAAGTGGTCCGAGTGCCATCCCGCCGCCAATTCATATTCTAGCCAGCGGGAAGGCATTTTGGTGAGATTTGTCACCCAAAGAGGAGGAGATTTGTCGCTGAGCGGCTAATTTCCCGGAACGCCACGTGTGCCACCACCCGAAAATGTAAAGACTCATACATTGACCTAATTGTAATGTCTGGTTGCTATACCTTGTCTGGGCCCTGATACTGTTTTCTAACATGTTTTCTTAAAGGATAAGTAAACCTTTAAAATAAGTAAATGTAAAATCGACGAGGGGGCTATTCTAAGCACTTTTATCATTTATACATTCATTATTTATTTATTTTTAATTCCAATATATTAAGGGATACATGTACTGTTAATATGAATGAATTTTGTTACAACAGCGCCACCTGCTGGTCAGTTTCCCACCAGTCTGACCACCAAGTAGTCAAGGAAGTTGTCAGGAGAAAGAAAGAGGCTGATGTTCTTCTGCTTAGGAAAGATGTGAGAAAGGTTTCTAATTTTATTCCTAAGCAGAAGAACATCAGAGCAGCCTCTTTCTTTCTCCTGACAACTTCCTTGACTACTTGCTGGTCAGACTGGTGGGAAACTGACCAGCAGATGGCGCTGTTGTAACAAAATTCGTTCATATTCAAGGACCAGTAACATAAAAAAATGTAAAAAACATTAGTTTCTACATAACGAAAAAAGACACCAAGATACATTTAACTATAAATTTGCTAAGTCTTTGTTAAGAAATAACTTACAGATTCTCCGATTGCGCTCCTCTTCAGAAACGGCGACAGGGCAACGATCCATCGTGCAATGATCAAATTCTCCTCCCTGGCTATTTCCTATACAAGGCAGGGAAGAGAAATCGAGCACTGCATGATGGATTGTCGCCCTGTCGCCGTTTCTGAAGAGGAGCGCAAGTGGAGAATCGGTAAGTTATTTCTTAATAAAGACTTATCGAATTTAAAGTTAAATGTGTCTTGGTGGTTTTTTTTCGTGATGTAGAAACAAATTAAAATAAATTATGTTACTGGTTCTTTAACAGTACACGTATCCCTTAATATCTTGGAATCAAAAGAAAATAAATAATGAATGTTTAGGATATCTTTGGGACTTCTCCCATTGACTTATTCATGAACTCGGCAGGTCTGGTTTGGAGTAATTTTTAATCTGGACTTTTAACACCCTCGGGGTTTAACAAATTCCGATAAAAATCTATCTTTTTTCCCACTAAAAAGTTCACCTTTCTTAATTACCTTCATAATTGTCAGTACATAGTTGTTGTAGGTGTCTCTGTACTGTACCTCCTTGACATTAGCCTTGTACACTGAGGATGAAATAAACAATGAATATGGGGGAATCAGAGTAAACATTTCTAGAATGACAGAAAGACAGAATTTAGAAGGGAGTGAAGGGATTCATTCTTTGTTTAGGGTTTAGAAATGTCAAACTCTCACCATAATCCACACTCAGTCTCATTTTAGCTGTGACTGCAGAGTTAATTTGGTGCTGTACAAAACAGTTCCCTGTAATTGGGGGATAGTGAAAATTTTCGTGAGACTGTTGAACAGAGAAGGCTGGAATAAACTAGTGATTGTTACTGTTGGATTATGTACATTTATTTAACAGGGATCTGTAACAATGCTACATTCTCTGCACATAATTTTAATAAAGAAAGTTAGTGCAGTGGGACTTTAAAGGAACAGTTCAGTGTAAAAATAAAAACTGGGTAAATTAATAGACTGTGCAAAATAAAAAAATGTTCCTAATATAGTTAGTTAGGCAAATATGTAATGTATAAAGGCTGGAGTGAGTCGATGTGTAACATAATAGCCAGAACACTACTTCCTGCTTTTCAGCTCTCTAACTCTGAGTTAGTCAGTGACTATAAGGGGGGCCACATGGGACATAACTGTTCAGTGAGTTTGTAATTGATCCTCAGCATTCAGCTCAGATTCAAAAGCAACAGATATGACCCATGTGCACCCCTCCTTAAGTCACTGATTGGTTACTGCCTGGTAACCAATCAGTCAAAACCAAGAGAGCTGAAAAGCAGGAAGTAGTGTTCTGGCTATTATGTTACACATCCACTCACTCCAGCCTTTATACATTACATTTTTGGCTAACTAAATATATTAGAAACATTTTTTATTTTGCACAGCCTATTTATTTACCCAGTTTTTATTGATATACTGAACAATTCCGTTAACATCAGTAGATTTCATGCTCATATATTTACCAATCTACCACTGCCATTCTGTCATTGTCCTCTCATTTATTTTTCTCAGCGTTGTGCTATTCATTCCAGAAAATATCTGTATTCTTCTCCCCATTATTCCCCCATTCCCTGATAGCTCACTTTCTCTTTACACTTCTCTCTCTCTTTTCTATTCTTCTTCCCCTTGTGTTATTCTTTACCCATTTTCTCCTTTTCTTCTTCTTTCGTATAATTCTCTACATTTTGCGCTTCTCTTTTCTTTTCCCCCCTCATGTTATTCTTCGCCCATTTTCTCTTTTCTCTTCTTCTTTCCTCTTGTGTTAGTCACTACTCTTTTCCTCCTCTCTTGTCGTCTTTCCCCTTATGTTATTCTCCACCCATTTTCACTTCTTCTTTCCCCTTGTTCTATTCTCTACCCATTTCTCCTTTCTCTTCTGCTTCTCCAGTGTGGTCATTTATCCTCATTGCGTATTCTGTTCTGCTCCACTTTTAGTATTATCCTTCTATTCCTAATCTTTACTTGTCAACCCAGTGCTATTCTGTACTACCCAATCCTTTTATTTCACTGTTGTGATGAATTATTATTATTTAATCTCCATGTGACTTCTGCCTTTTATCCATAGAACAGATACATCCTGGTGAAACCCCGTAACCCCATAAATACACATTGGTTGTACTGCACCAGTTCCCTTTGGTTGAGTCTGAACTACTGTTACATGTTACATTTTGGCTAATCGTGACAGGGGGCAGATTTACATACAAAGCATATTTTAATTAAGAATAAGAGATTCTGACCCCTGCACAATGACACACACCTCCCTGACAAATATCACCATAGAGTGCACTGCTCTCATTAACGGGGTAGAATTTTGTGCAGTGGTTCTCTGACAGGGAAGGATAAAGAATAGCTGAATTCAAACTGCAGATGAAAAACATTTCAGATCTTTGCTGGTCAGGGGTCTCAAAAAGGCTATGTAAAGTCGCAAAGGTAGTTGTATATTCAGCCCGTCTTGTTGGATATCTGCCTAATCTGTCAGCGATACTGATATATATAGGAAAGAGGGAGAAGGGAACATAGTTAGATCGGGTTGAAAAGAGAGCAAAGTCCATCAAGTCCAACCCCTCCAAATGAAAACCCAGCCCCATACACACACCCCTCCCTACTGTCACATAAATGATATATACCCATATCTATACTAACTATAGAGTTTAGTATCACAATAGCCTTTGTATTATGTCTGTCCAAGAAATCATCCAAGTCCCTCTTATAGTCATTAACTGAATCATCACCCGGCAGTGCATTCCCCAACCTCACTGTCCTCACTGTGATGAACCCCCTACTCTGTTCCTTTAAATGAAAATCCTTTTCCTCTAGTCTGAAGGGGAGGCCTCTGGTACGTGATTCTCTTTATGGGTAAAAAGGTCCCCTGCTATTTGTCTATAATGTCCTCTAATGTACTTGTAAAGTCTAATCATGTCCCCTCACAAGCGCCTTTTTTCCAGAGAAAACAACCCCAACCTTGTCAGTCTCCCCTCATAATTTAACTCTTCCCTCCCTCTAACCAGTTTAGTTGCACTTAGTCTCTGCACGCTCTCCAGCTCATTTATATCCCTCTTAAGGACTGGAGTCCAAAACTGCCCCCATACTCCAGATGAGGCCTCACCAGGGACCTATAAAGAGACACAATTATGTTTCATCCCTTGAGTTAATGCCCTTTTTTATACAAGAACTTTATTTGCTTTAGTAGCCACAGAATGACACTGCCCAGAATTAGACAACTTGTTATCTACAAAGACCCCAAGATCCTTCTCATTTAAGGAAACTCCCAACACACTGCCATTTAGTGTATAACTTGCATTTATATAATTTCTGCCAAAGTGCATAACCTGCATTTATCAACATTGAACCTCATTTTCCAGTTTGCTGCCCAGTTTTCCAGTTTAGACAAATCACTGAGCAAAGTGGCAGCATCCTGCATGGAACCTATAGTTCTGCACAATTTAGTCTCATCTGCACAAATAGAAACAGTACTTTCAATGGCCACCTCCAGGTCATTAATAAACAAGTTGAAAAGCAAAGTACAGAGCTCTTCAGTACTCCACTAACAACACTGGTCCAATTAGAAAATGGAACGGCAAATGCTAAAAAAATTATTTAAAAAAATGAAGAATGAAGAGCAGTGGAAAGATTGCAAGAATATGCCATTCTACTACATACTAAAGGCAAACCTGAAATTGAACCACCACTTAACCCTGACTTACACGTGTGCAGTAGAGTCAGATTTAAAACTTTTTCTCTATTGTGCATGAGTGAATCTAAGTAGACGTTTGAAGAGGTAGGTAGAGCTAAATTGTGGTCTTCTAAATAAAATATTCATTATATGGTCTCTTTTTATCAGCAAGGGTAGGCCATCCGGAACTCACCTGCCCTGTAGCCTCCTGAAGTATTATATCATGATCTGTTTATAACTCATGTTGTGTTTTCAATAACGTTTTGTTAACAGAATCTGGACTTCCTTGCAATATGAAGTATGTGGCACTTATTATATATGCAGTTATTATGTTTAGTATTTTTATTGCCAGATGGCAAATGCCCCAAAGACATTAGTAAAGGAACACTGGCTGAAGATTAAAGCTCTCTGTATAGTAGCATATCTAATTACTACTTATTACTCATTTAAGGCACTGGGAAAGATTTGTTCAGTAGGCTTGGAAGGTCCCCCATCTGGCATGAGGCCTGATCACGGTGCATCACACACTTCATGAAAACGAATGGTTATAGGTATATGGGTATATGCTGTATAGGTATAAGTAATTGTTTAGCGTGAGTGAACCCTAAGGTTGTTTAAAAAAAGTGACTATAAACTTTGACCATATGGAAAGGTTGGAAAGCTGCAGGAGCCTGAGTAGTAGAGCTGGACAACCAAGGAAAAGGTGGCTGGATGAAGTAGAGGCTGATCTGAGGAAACTCCAAGTAAGAGGATGGAGAAACAAGGCCCAAGTTTGAGAACAATGGGGCAGAATCATTAAGGAGGCCAAGGCTCTTCAAGGGCTTTGGGGCCATTGGGTAAGTTAAGTATAGCATCAAAATATCAACAATATTATCACCATTTACAGAATAATAAAGCAACTCATTTTTTTGTAATGCATGATTAGCAATTCTAAGACCAATATTTTTTATGAGAGCTCTCAGCCATCCCTTATACATAATACATACCTCTTTAGAATGTGGCTTCAAAGCATTCTCATTATCGACGTGGATATTTATAGAGTTATCTTTCTCAGGAGGAAGACCGTGATTCAATTCTCTAGCACTTGGACCATCTAGCTGATACTGAGCCAGAGCTTGGGACATTATCACTGTAGCCTGGGCCAATGCAAAATACCAGTCATTGTAATGAGCAGCAACATAATAGACTTGAAAAGAGGTTTCTCAACTGCGACTGGGTAGTGGAAGGGGCAATAAAAAAAGAAGCAGCAATGATCATGATTGTCATATCATATAGTCTCCTTTAGGTTTTAGGCTTAAAAGTCTACTTGTTCACAGAGGAAAAGTTGGTGTGAAAGGGCATACTTGCCATAATAACAATCTACAACTGTAAGAGCCACGACCTGCAAGGTGTTAGAAGGAAGATAATGAGCATCAATTTTTGACTGTGGTGGGCAAATTATTTGAAGGCTTGTTAAGGGATCACATTCAAAATGTTGTCCTAGTGAATGTCATTATGAGCAGCAATCAGCATGGCTTTATGAAGGATAGGTCATGTCAGACGAATTTAATTTTTATGAAGAGGTAAGTAAGATGCTGGACAGTGGGGGGGCAGTAGATGTGATCTATTTGGATTTTGCCAAAGTGTTTGATACTGTGCCCCACAAACGACTGCTTTCTAAACTAAGGTCTGTTGGGCTTAATGAAGTCGTTTGCACGTGGATAGGAAACTGGCTACAGGATCGGGTACAGAGGGTGGTTGTTAATGGGACATTCTCTACTTGGAGTAAGGTTCTTAGTGGGGTCCCTCAGGGCTCAGTATTGGGTCCACTTTTATTTAACTTGTTCATTAATGAATTAGGGGAGGGTGTTGTAAGTAATGTATCAGTGTTTGCAGATGAGACAAAATTATCAGCCCAATTAATTCCATCCAGGTTGTGACACTTGCAACAGGATCTTGACTAACTGGCAATCTGGGCAGCTAAGTGGCATCAGCAGCATCAAGGGCAAATAAGGTCTTGACTTGTATTAAATGGGGCAGAGATACGAGAGAGGAGGGGGTCCCACTGTATAGAGCACTGGTAAGGCCCCATCTAGAATATGCCGTACAGTTTTGGTCTCCATCACTCAAACAGGACATTATTGTATTAGAGAGGGTACAGAGAAGGGCAACTAAGCTGGTAAAGGGAAAATCTTAGCTATGAGGAAAGACTGGCCAAATTGGGGATGTTCACTCTGGAGAAGAGGCGCTTAAGGGGTGATATGATAACTATGTATAAATATATAAGGGGATCATATAATAATCTCTCTAATGCTTTATTTACCAGTAGGTCTTTCCAGCTGACACAAGGTCACCCATTCCGATTAGAAGAAAGGAGGTTCTGCCAAAATATTGGGAAAGGGTTTGTTACAGTGAGAGCTGTGAAGATGTGGAATTCTCTCCCTGAATCAGTGGTACAGGCTGATATATTAGATAGACTTAAGAAGGGGTTGGATTATATTTATAGCAAGTGAGGGAATACAGGATTATGAGACAAATTGGAGAGGCTTCCAATGGTTTTTTTTTGCCTTCCTCTGGATCAAATGGCAGTTACGCAAGTTAAAATAGAGTTAAAGGTTGAACTTGATGGACGTGTGTCTTTTTTTCATCCTAATTTACTATGTTACTTGTGTGTGTGGAATCAAAAACTGCTCCATGATATCTTTGCTCATTTAGCCAATGCACTTTAGCCCTGGTTTGCCAAAGCTCCTTCATTTGAATAAGTGTTAGAAGAGCATATGATGTTGCCTTCAATGAATGAAACAAGGAAAACTACAGTTCTTTACTGTGGACATTCAGCTTTCTGTGCTTAGAATACTGTGCTAAATTGTTGGTGATTGACTAAAGACCTGAACTAAAGAAAAGCAAAGAGGTATGCTGGAAATACTGTTTTAGCTCAAGGCAACCACAACCCTTTAGCAGGGAAGATATGTGCCTCAAGTGATGCCCCAGCAGCTCCCATATTCTTCTCAGCTCATTCAAAGCACATGGTTTGTATAAGGCTGATTCATAATGAATTTAAATTCTTATTACATGGTACCTCAGAAAAGAATAATCAACCCTGTAGCATCAGCTTCTATAATTGATGACCCCCAATTTTTCCTTGCTGAGACATAGCTTCTCCAGAGTACACTGAGCATGTGCGGTGGTGCCGAGACTTAAAGATGGCAATAGTACATCCAAAATGACAATCTCCTGTGCACAACTTTAAAGCCTGGATCATTACTTGTTATGAGACTGCTGAACCTCTAGGTCGGTGCAGTATGTTTACTATATAAAATACACCATTTCTAGTCATTTTCCTTTTTTGTGTTTCGTTCTTCTTTAAAGGATATGTAAACCTTTAAAATAAGTGAATGTAAAATTGATGATTGTGCTATTCTAAGAACTTTTTGTAATTTGCATTCATTATTTATTTTCTTTTAATTCCAAAATATTAAGGGATACATGTACTGTTAATATGAATGAATTTTGTTACAACAGCGCCACCTGCTGGTCAGTTTCCCACCAGTCTGACCACCAAGTAGTCAAGGAAGTTGTCAGGAGAAAGAAAGAGGCTGCTCTGATGTTCTTCTGCTTAGGAAAGATGTGAGAAAGGTTTCTAATTCTTTTCCTAAGCAGAAGAACATCAGAGCAGCCTCTTTCTCCTGACAACTTCCTTGACTACTTGCTGGTCAGACTGGTGGGAAACTGACCAGCAGGTGGCGCTGTTGTAATAAAATGCATTCATATTAACAGTACATGTATCCCTTATTTATATTTTGGAATTAAAAGAAAATAAATAATGAATGTAAATTACAAAAGTGTTTAGAATAGCCCCATTATCAATTTTACATTCACTTATTTTAAAGCTTTACTTATCCTTTAAAACCACTTACTGGCTGTACCTACTCCTAGAAATTAATGTAAAAGGCCATTGTGCACATCAGCATTCCTGGTATACAGTGGCATTGTTTCATAGAGTTTCTTTTTGCTCCAATACCAGCCCGTTTTTTACGATACCCCCTCCAATACAGTCTGTGAACATCTCTTTGTTCATTTGGTCTGTCCCTGCTTTGTTTAAATAGGTAATATAACATTACTGAATTAAATGAAAAAGTATGCGGGAGATCAGCCTGAGAATAATGGTCAGCCTTTGTATAAGATAGAGGGGAATGTATAGAAAGCGAGATATAATACCATTTCTGCTTACAATTTCATTTTGTGTCTTTGCCCCCTGAATATAAATATATGCCTGGGACCTTCCTTATGTTCTTGCTCTTTCCTCCTGTTGTGCTATAATCACTTAATCACTTTACAGAAAGCCAACAGGGGTAATGACCTGATGTTATTGCTTCTGTCTAGTCAAAAATATTTACTCCCGTCGAGGGCTAGCAAAGTTAAACTGTAATTGATGGGCAGACATAAGCCAAGGGAGAGACGTAGGCATACATGAAAAGAAGCTGATCCAGTAGCAAGAATCACATGCAGGAGTGAAACTTTGGGTCTCATTTGCCCACAAGCTTCTCCCGTTTCTTCAGATCTTCTCCTACATTCAGCATCTCACTTACATGTCCTTCAAAGTCATTTTAAATATTGTTTGTCTTTCAATTTAGATATTATATAGTCCCTTGTTCACCCAGTATCCCTATGGAGATCTCTTCCATTCCCCTTCCATTACAACCTCACATTGTCAACTTTTTCATGATGGGACTAATCACAAATGATGTCTTTGCATTTGGATAGGTGGCTCTTCTAAGGTGCAGGGACCTTGCAGTTTTGTGTTGGCTGCTAATCATTTTCCATTTGCATTCTGTAGCTCCCTGTTTTATTGAATACACCTTATAGCACAGTATGCCTTAAAGAATAAGTAAACCTTTAATATAAGTGAATGTAAAATTGATGAAGAGGCTATTCTAAGCACTTTTGTCATTTACATTCATTATATATTTTGTTTTTGTTCCAAGATATTAAGGGATACATGTGCTGTTAATATGAATGAATTATGTTACAACAGTGCCACCTGCTGGTCAGTTTCACCAGTCTGACCACCAAGTAGTCAAGGAAGTTGTCAGGAGAAAGAAAGAGGCTGCTCTGATGTTCTTCTGCTTAGGAAAAGAATTAGAAACCTTTCTCACATCTTTCCTAAGCAGAAGAACATCAGAGCAGCCTCTTTCTTTCTCCTGACAACTTCCTTGACTACTTGCTGGTCAGACTGGACGGAAAACTGACCAGCAGGTGGCGCTGTTGTAACAAAATTAATTCAAGTTAACAATACATGTATCCCTTAATTTATTGGAATAAAAACAGAATAAATAATGAATGTAAATTACAAAAGTGCGTAGAATAGCCCCCTCATCAATTTTATATTTACTTATTTTAAAGGTTTACTTATCCTTTCAGTGATATATAATATTACCTGTTGCTGCATTCAGTAGCATCCCTGTGTCCTGGAGCTTCCTTGCCAGTGCAAGTGCATAGGTTGTGATTGCAATTGAATAGGGTTTTCACAGTTGAGAATATTTACCTATCAAAAAGTTGGTGGCCCCATTAATATTATCTCCCAGGCTCTAGGGTAAAGAAGAGCATTAAAAGTTACAGTAAGTTTGTGAGCAACATTGGACCTACATTTTCTAACTGAAACAAAGCAGAATACTTTTGGCAGGCTCTAATAAATATAATCCTTTAACATATGTGTGATTTATGCTCCAGACAGCAATGCCATATGTACCACAGATTGAAAATTAGGTAAGTGAAACCTACCCAACTGCCAACTGATCCAGAGGAAGACAAAAAAAAACATCTGAAGTCTTCCCATTTCTCCCCTCAGAGCGGGAAATAATCATTTCCTGGCTCCAAGATCAGATCACTTCCCATATGAACTTTGTATTAAAGGAGAAGGAACAGCAAAAATTAAGTACGTTTTATCAGAAAAGGTCTATATAAATACACCAGTAAACCCTCAAAGTAATGCTGCTCTGAGTCCTCTGTCAAAAGAAACATCACATTTCTTACCTTCTATTGTGTACTCATGGGCTTCTGTATCAGACTTCCTGTTTTCATCTTAAACCTCCAGGGCTAGGGCTTGAGCATGCTCAGTTTGCTCCTCTCTCCCACTCCCCCTTCCTTTTCCCCCTCCCTCCTCACCTCCCTGCTGTAATCTGAGCCCAGAGCTATTAGTGAGCAGGGAGAAACTCAGGCAGGAAGTGATGTCATACCAAGCTAATATGGCAGCTGCTATCCTAAACAAAGTGTCTAGTTTCTAGAGCTGTCTACTCAGGTATGGAAAAGCATTCTGCAGACTAAATATAGTGGTACAGCTTGCACTATTGTGGCTAATCTATTTGTAATAAACTGCTTTGGTAGCTTTCCTTCTCTTTTAAGGGCTATTTTTTTTATAAACCCTTTATTTCCTCACTTTGTAAAAAGCCACCAACCCCTTCTTGAAGCAATCTGTGCAGGACCCTTCCTGAAGCTAATTTATAATACAAGAGAATTCCACACCTTCACAGCTCTCACTGCAACAAACTCTTTATTGATATTAAGATGGATCCTCCTTTCTTCTAATCAGAAGGTGCCCTTGCATGGACTGGGCCAACTGGTAAATAAAGCATTAGATAGTTTATTATATGGAATGCAAATAAATACAACCGCTCTGACTCACCGCAAGGTAGAAATCTGGCAGTTTACAGCCAAGTGCTGGACTTCCTTGGCGTCCTACGCCGCATACAATAGGAGAACAAAAGGTGGAGTTCGCACACCGGGTAGCGTAAATCTTTATTCATCCATATTTAAAAGACACGCAGCATGGTTGTATGTCGCATTTCGGGCACAGCCGCCCTTAATCATAAGCACAAAGGAACACTGGTGAGAGTCGGTATAAATAGGTAGGGCTAACCACGACCTCTAGTGGTGGACTTCTGATATTAAATCATACATTAGATCCCATGAATATTATGCATACCTATCTAGCTACAACAATGATACAATGAAGAATGTGCCAAATAAAAAGGTGGATGGAAACCTACAAAGTATCCAATCAAACGGAAACGTGAAATAATAAACCAGAGAAATATATACAAAAAAAATCAATTCATTTATACAAAATGAGAAATATCAAATCTGCTGTTCAGTCCATGTCTATTACGTGTATTCAAGGTAAGTATCCAGAACGCTTCACAGGTGTTTAATAGTGATGGGTGAATTTGCGCCGTTTCGCTTCGCCGAAAAATTTGCGTCTGTTTTTTGACACCGGCGCCCGTTTTTGACGCCGGCTTCCGTTTTTTCGGGAAAAAAAGTTTTGACGCCGGCGAATTTTTGCCGCGAATTTTCGCGGGCGCAAATTTATTCGCCCATCACTAGTGTTTAATAAGCGTAACGTATCTCCCCCTCTCAATGGGGTTTATTATATGGCCCCGTTATCGATTTATACATAGTTTACATCTCTACCCATAAGCGCCTTGTTTCAGTTGGTTTGAAAACAGCTGTTTCAATGTTGTGGCCGCAGCTGGTACAGATCAGTTCATGGCAATTTCTACTTGTATTTAAAAGCTCGATTCTGTTTAACTTTCTTTCATTTGAAATGGCACAAATACTATAAAGAGTTGCATGTGAGGAAACCACTTTTTCTGAGAAACCATTTTCCACAAATATTCGAAAATAGTTTCCATTACTGGGTTTTTTTTTTATTTTTTGTCAGTCATCCTGTAGGAGGTGTAAATGCATGATTATTGTTTGCCTTAAAGGAGAAGCAACCCTTAAAAAAAAGCCTACCCCCCTACCCTACATAGACCGGTGCAGATTCTGTCCAGCGGAGTTCATGGGCACCATCTTCTGCCGCTTTGGTAATCTTTGCGTCTTCTCCCAGCGCTTCAGCAATTTCCGGGAGTTTTGGAGCAGGCAGAAAATACAGAAAATTGCTGCAGCGGTGCATGCACCGATACGTCACTTACTTCCCGATGATTACTGAAGAGAAGAAGATGGCGCCCATGAACTCCGCTGGACAGAATCTGCACCGAGGGGAAAGTAAAGACTCACAGACACACACCAGTAGCACCTGAACAGCAACTTAAACCCTGGAAGCTTAGACTTAAAATCTTATTTTTTACCAACTGGGCTCTATGGCCTTAGTATTGGTTACTTACTCCATTTACAACTAAGGACAAAGGGCAATTTCTGTTATGTTTGCAAAAATGGTATCAAGTTTTACAAGAAATTTAAAAACTGCCGTGACCCGGATTTGAACTGGGGTTGTAGTGGCCACAACGCAGAGTACTTACAAAACAACAAAAATCAAAACTACAAAAAGTAAATATATGCGAGGTGCTAATCCTATAGGAAGCTACCCATCTGTAGTTTCCAAAAAAACCATGCATGAAGACAAAATATAAGGAATGCACACTCTGTAAATGAATAAAAATGAATTTTATTCCATGCTAGTTACCCCACATAGCAACAGCATGTCGCCCTATGCGTTTCGACCTACAGAGGTCTTCATCAGGGGCACAAAAATTTAAAAAAAGGCCTTTTTTTTTATTTTTGTGCCCCTTATGAAGACCTCTGTAGATCGAAACGCATAGGGCGCATAGGGGGTAACTAGCATGGAATAAAATTCGTTTTTATTCATTTACAGAGTGTGCATTCCTTATTTCTTGTCACAATGCAGAGTACTAACCACTATACGATCACGGCAAGCTGTTTGTTTGTGAGTACGTATTGCTGTACATGTTGTTTATATTTCTATCCTGACCACAATAGTAAACATAAATAGGTCCACATAGAAAATCTAATTAGCCATTTTTTACACTTAAAACCTAACCTGTCTGCACTCAACCTTCCACCTCTATTTATAGACTCACATCTGACCCACCTATAAATAGAGGCTGCCAGAGGCTGAAACAGGCCTTAGTAAAGTGTCAGATAGGGAGGGCAGAATTCAGAGCAAATCTACCCTCAACCCATTTTGGGCCAGCTTGAACATCACTAGCTATAGAATCAATCAATTACACTTTTTACAAGTGCCATTCTCAAATAATCAGCACCCAAACACTGACTTAAACCCTGGAACCTCAGACTAAAAGTCTGATACTTTACTTACTGGGCTTAGGATTGTTTACTTACTCTACCAAAGCAGATGCAAACCTGTAAGTAGGCACGACATTTAAAACTAAGGACAAAAGGCAATTTTTGCAATGTTAGAAAAAAATAGTATCAGATTTACAAGAAGGGTAAAAACTGCTGTGACCTGGATTGCTCAATGTAGAATACCAACCAGCAACCACTATACAATCAGGGCAAGCTGCTGATTATTGTACATGTTGCTTGTTGTTCATTTCTGACCACAATTATAATTTGCATCCATTTTCAGTTTCAGTTTCAGCCCTTTTAAAATCATTAGCAGTGTAGTGTATTTGTCTGTGACTTTACCATTGGAGTAATATAGAGGGCGCTGTGCTGCACCTTCAGCAGTTTTTCTCCAGTGCCTGTTCTGCTATGTCTCTCTCTCCCTCTCTCACTCTCTTTCTTGCACAGCATGGTTGCACCCTGATGTTTGGTGTTAAGTTATATGTTCATTGCTGAATAAACTTCCAGAAAGTTGCTGTTAATGTGCCACCTGTTTCTGGAGCCTTAGTATCACATACAGAACACTGAAAGGCTGACCAGTGAACACAAGCAGATTTATACAGTTAAAGGATGCGTAAACCTTTAAAATAAGTGAATATAAAATTGATGAGGGTGATATTCTAAGAACGTTTGCATTGTGCATTCATTATTTATTTTGTTTTGATTGCAAGATATTAAGGGATACATGTACTGTTAATATGAATGAATTTTGTTACAACAGCGCCACCTGCTGGTCAGTTTCCCACCAGTCTGACCACTAAGTAATCAAGGAAAAAGTTGTCAGGAGAAAGAAAGAGGCTGATGTTCTTCTGCTTAGGAAATTCTTTTTTTTTTCCGTAGTATACAAACAAATGTTTTTTAAAAAACATTTTGATGTTACTGGTCCTTTAAAAGTACATGTATCCCTTAATATTTTTGAATTAGAAGAAAATAAATAATGGATGTACATTGCAACATTTCCAAGAATAGCACCCTCATCAATGTTACATTAATTCATTTTAAAGGTTAACTTATCCTTTAAGGAACATTAAAGGAACAGTAACATCAATGTTTTTTTAAAAAGATCGTTAGCATAGAACAAACAAAAAACCACAAAGACAAATTAAATTTTTAAAATGCTAAGTCTTTATTAAGAAATAACTTACCAAAACTCCGCTTGAGATCCTCTTTAGAAAAGGCGACACGGCGACTATCCATCATGCGACACTCGATTTCTCCTCCCTGGTTATCTCTTATAAGGAAGGCAGGGAGAAGAAATCGAGCGGCGCACGATGGAGCACCAGGTCACCTTTTCTGAAGAGGAGCACAACCGGAGATTCGGTAAGTTATTTCTACATAAAGACTCTGTGATTTAAAAGTTTTATTTGTCTCTGCATTTTTTTTGTTCCATACTAATTAATTTTTTTGATGTTACTGATCCTTTAAAGGAAAGTTATCCCCCCCCCTAAACAATGTAGGTCTCTATAAAAATATATTGCATAAAACAGTTCATATGTAAAACCCTGCTTCATTTAAATAAACTATTTTCAAAATAATATACTTTTCTGGTAGTATGTGCCATTGGGTAATCATAAATAGAAAATTGCCATTTTAAAAAATAAGGGCCGCCCCCTGGGATCGTACAATTCACTGTGCACACAAACCTATCAACAAACTTTACTTGCTAGGTCACATGAGCTAATAAACAGACAAACACTTCTTTCTTTTACAGTTAGAGCTGCAGTATTTCTGGTCAGCTGATCTCTTCCTGCTACAGTTAGAGCTGCAGTATTTCTGGTCAGGTGATCTCTTCCTGTTACAGTTAGAGCTGCAGTATTTCTGGTCAGGTGATCTCTTCCTGTTACAGTTAGAGCTGCAGTATTTCTGGTCAGGTGATCTCTTCCTGTTACAGTTAGAGCTGCAGTATTTCTGGTCAGGTGATCTCTTCCTGTTACAGTTAGAGCTGCAGTATTTCTGGTCAGGTGATCTCTTCCTGTTACAGTTAGAGCTGCAGTATTTCTGGTCAGGTGATCTCTTCTGGTTACAGTTGGAGCTGCAGTATTTCTTGTCAGGTGATCTTTTCTGGTTACAGTTAGAGCTGCAGTATTTCTGGTCAGGTGATCTCTGAGGCAGCACACAGACCATCACTGAATGGTGGTTCAAGGCAACAGATGTAAAAGGGTAATATGTACTTAAATATATATATTCCAGTTTGGTAAGATTCTTTAATATGACACTTAATATGATGTAAACTATCTGTTGCTTAAGTGTTCATTTTGGAGGTATAGTTTCCCTTTAAGCTATGAGCCAGGCCCTGCTTTAGATCTTTGCTTCACCAGGATGAGTTTGTAGGAAATAACTTGCAAGCTTGTATAAATGTCGCTCCAAAACATTCAGCGCCTGAACAGGGACTTGAACCTTGGACCCTCAGATTAAAAGTCTGATGCTTTACAGACTGAGCTATCCACCTCTACTGTAAAATAGCTGACTGCCTTTATATGAGTGAACTCTGTTTGTGTAGTTCTCTCTATTGTAAAGATGGTTGGGCACAAGTCAGGAGGCCATCTTCAGCTGCTTGGGTAATCTTCTCCCAACATTTTTGCCATTTCTGGGAATTTTGGCGCATACGCAATTGTCGTGAAACAGAAAATTGCTCCAACTGTGCATGCACCAATACAGCACTTACTTCCTGAAGATTACTGAAGAGAAGAAGATGGAGCCTATGAACTCCGCTGGACAGAATCTGCACCGAGTGGAAAGTAAGGTCTTGCATTTGCCCAAGGTAGAAGCTAGGCTGGGGTGAAGGAAGGAGGGGGTTCTATGTAGGGTAGAGGAGGGTAGGGTTTTTTAACTTTAGGGTTTGCTTCTCCTTTAAGGATCATAAAAATATCTTCACATTCAAGTGTTGCCAATCTGCTTCAATGTAATCACTGTATATGACAGAGGTTGTGGGTTCAATTCCCATCTTCTGGTGTTTGCACATCTTTCCTTAAGAGGGTACTGTCATGGCTAAACTTGTTAATAGTGCTGCTTTTTTCAAAAGAAATTTCACTCCAATTAGCAGTGCAGCAGGTTTTTACATATTTTACATAACTTAATGTAAATGACTTAAACCCTGGAAGCTTAGACTTAAAATCTTATGTTTTACCAACTGGGCTCTATGGCCTTAGTATTGGTTACCTACTCCATTTAAAACTAAGAACAAATGTCAATTTCTGTAATGTTTGAAAAAATGCTATCAAGTATAACCAATGTATTTAAAAACTGCCGTGACCCGGATTCGAACCGGGGTTGCTGCGGCCACAACGCAGAGTACTAACCACTATACGTGCTGCATGTTTGGGCCTGATTGTTGCTGTACATGTTGCTTTATGGTCTTTAGTGACCCCAATTGTAGTTTGCATTAATTTTCAGTTTCAGCCCATTTAATATCATTAGCAGATAAAGGATAAGTAAACCTTTAAAATAAGGGAATGTAAAATTGATGAGAGTGCTATTCCAAACACTTTTGTAAGAACATCAGAGCAGTCTCTTTCTTTCTCCTGACAACTTCGTTGACTACTTGCTGGTCAGACTGGTGGGAAACTGACCAGCAGGTGGCGCTGTTGGAACAAAATTCATTCATATTAACAGCACATGTATCCCTTAATATCTTGGAAAAAAAAGAAAATAAATAATGAATGTACATTGCAAAATTTCTTTGAATATCACCCTCATCAATTGAGGTAATTGATAATTGTTTTGATAATTATAATTATAATGATTCTTGCCTTTATCTCAGGGGCTGCTACAGTCACTTCCTCTTCCAGAAAGGCCAATGACCCATATCTCCATGGATTTAATTGTGGAATTACCTCCCTCTAAAGGGAATACTGACATGTGGGTGGTAGTGGTTCAGTAAAATATCTCATTTTATTTCCCTCCCCACACCCCCCTCTTCTAAATCTCTTGCCAAACTCTTCCTATCTGATATATTTAAGTTTCATGGGGCCCCTTTGAACATTGTTTCTGATTGGGGGTTCAATTTGTATCAAGATTTTGGCCTTTTGTTGTCTTATGGGGATTGAGTCTTTTTCCTCTGCTGATCGTCCTCAGACTAATGGCCAGGTGGAAAGGACAAATCAATATCTGAGATATTACATCTCATATAATCAATCACAACAGGCAGATTTTCTTCCATGGGCTGAGTTTGCATACAATAATGCTACTCATGCGTCCACTGGAGAGTTTTTGGCTACCATCCTAGAGCCTTTCCATTTTCTGGTTTTTCCTCAGATGCTCCTGAGTATCAGGTTGGTTACAGGCTCTGGTTATCTTCTAAGAACATTCCTTTGACAATTCCTTCTACCAAGCTAGGGCTAAATTCATTGGTCCTTTTCCTGTATCTGAAGTCATTAATCCCTGTAGTGTCCAATTAGAACTTCCTCCTGAACTCAATATTTCTAACTCTTTTCATGTGTCTCTGTTAAAACCTGCCAGAGTTGTTTGTCAGAATTTCTCTCCTCCTTCAATTTCTGTTGATGGTGAGCCTGAATATCTGGTACAGAGGATAGCGGATTCTCACTTTTCCAGAGGTAGATTATAATATCTGGTACACTGGAAAGGTTACAGTCCTGAGAATATATGTTGGGTTCCTGCCTCTGAAAGTAGCTTGCCGTGATCGTATAGTGGTTAGTACTCTGCGTTGTGGCCGCAGCAACCCCGGTTCGAATCCGGGTCACGGCAGTTTTTAAATATATTTGTAAAACTTGATAACATTTTTTCAAACATCACAGAAATTGACATTTGTTCTTAGTTTTAAATGGAGTAAGTAACCGATACTAAGGCCATAGAGCCCGCTTGGTAAAACATCAGATTTTAAGTCTAAGCTTCCAGGGTTTACTTCAATGTTCAGGTGCTTTCAGATTTATATAAATAAGCTGCTGTGTAGCCATGGGGGCAGCCATTCAAGCACAGGATACACAGTAGATAACAGATAAGAACTACTATAGTTTATATAAACAAGCTGCTGTGTAGCCACGGGGGCAGCCATTCAAGCACAGGATACACAGTAGATAACAGATAAGTACTACTATAGTTTATATAAACAAGCTGCTGTGTAGCCATGGGGGCAGCCATTCAAGCACAGGATACACAGTAGATAATAGATAAGTACTACTATAGTTTATATAAATAAGCTGCTGTGTAGCAATGGGGGCAGCCATTCAAAGAAGAAAAGGCTCAGGTTACACAGCAGATAGCAGATAAGCTCTGTCTGTCTAATGGTGTTATCTGTTATCCATTAGTTTACCTGTGTCATATAGCCGTTTTTCAATTTCCGCCATTGCTCCACAGCAGCTTGTTTACATGAACTATAGTAGTGTTTCTGAAGCAAACAGATACGTTTTACCAGTGCAGGGCAACGCTACATGATATTTTCATTACTTTAAAACACTAAAAATTTTTGGTGTTACTGTTCCTTTAACTTTTTTATCCATAAAGCTTCTCTGTGAGGGCAGGGGCACACAGGCAGATTCGGGGAGATTTAGTCGTCTGTTGACTGACCGCCTCTTCTTCGGGGCGACACTGCCTGCCCCCTGCCTTCCACCTGCTAAAATGAAAAATTGACTGCGGAATGCACTCACGACGCTTCTATTTCCAAAGTCGCCTAAAGTTTCCTCGTGAGAAATCGAAGCGCCGCAAGTGCCATTGTGCTGGCGTTTTCTCATTATAGCAGGTGGAAGGCAGTTCGGGGAGATTGTCGCCCCGAAGAAGAGGCAAAATCTCCCCGAATCTGCCCCTGTGCCCCTGCCCTGAAGTTGATGCTTCTTCATGTCACCTCCTCTTATTAGCAGAGGCACAACCTCAAGTAGTGTCCACATAAGTTGAGAAAGGTTGTGGTTTGTTGCATTAAAGTGTCTGGAGACTGTTGTGTCCGTGACTGTTCCTTGTTTAAAGTTACATATGCTGCCTCTATGTTCTTTTATACATGTTTTACGGCTCTTGGCGTTTGACCTACATATCCCATGTAGGGTTGCCACCTTTTTTGGAAAAAAATACCGGCCTTCCTATATATTTATCTTTTTTCCCTATTAATATAAATGGGATCAGCCATCATTTTTACCGGCCAGGCCAGTAAAATACCGGCCAGGTGGCAACCCTAATCCCATGCCACAGGGGCATTTAAGCAAGTAGACGAAATTACTACTAATCTCCCCAAACTGCCTCCCGCCGACTAGAATGTAAATCGCTAGCGGGATGGCAACCAGTGTGCTTTACATTGTAGCCGGCAGGAGGCAGTTTGGGGGAGATTAGTCACTCCTGTTGCTGGGTGACTAATCTCCCCGAATACCTGAAACAGAAAATTGGGTCTCTCTGAAGTTCCTCTGAATCTCAGATAATCTGTCCCCTGCCCACTGTGATAAGGAGAGAGAGACCTGAAGTCCCAGAAGTCAATGGTAATGGGACAAATATTAGCTGTGGCAAAGAGAGGTTTGGCAAAACAATGGTTACAAACATCAATAGAAACTCATGGAATAGAAGAAAAAATCAGCCGGACACAAAACCTGTTATATTTGACAGCTTTATTGGCGGACAAAGTAGACAAACACACGGAAATGTGGACACTCTGGGACACCTACAAAGAATCATAAGAGACTGGAAGTAAGAATGATGATAATAAACATTCGGTAGAATGAGTAAATGTACTGGCAAGATATTTACAAATTTGCTATTTCTCTTCACTTTGTGGATTTCCCCATACTAAATTACCCTTCCCCAAAAAGGACAAATATGCAAAAACAATGACAACATTGAATGTTTGTATTTACATTATCCTATGAAAAGCAAGAAATTTAAGAGATTTAAAAAAAAAAGTTACGCCTACTTTAAAAAGTTGCATTTGGGGACACCAAAGATTTTCACTTTTTTAAAGAACCATTTTCCACAATTGTTTGAATATAATTTCTATTTCAGTTTTTTTGTTCTATTTTCTGTCGGTCATCCTGTAGGATGTATAAATCCATGATCATGTTTTGCCTTAAGGACCATAAAGCTGGAAGTGTCGCCAGTCTGCTGTCACAGAGTAAAACTTTTCCCACCAAAGTTCATTCACTTGGAATGCTGAGACTGCAAACAGCATTAAAGGAACAGTGGGACCCAAGTGTAAGCCCCAGTGGCCTAATGGATAAGGCACTGGCCTCCTAAGCCAGGGATTGTGGGTTCGAGTCCCATCTGGGGTGACTGGTGTATGTTTTTCATGTAAGGTAGTTCATTGGAGAAGTTGACATTGTGTCAAGTCTTTGGCCTCCTAAGCAAGGGATTGTGGATTTGAGTCCCTTATGAAGTATTAGTGGAAGGTTTCTCATGTAAGATTGGAGTAGTGGGAAGAAGGAGTTCTGACAAGTCTCAAATCCATGTGAAACTTCAGCCCTGCAAGAAAACTAATGAGAGGATTTATTTGTTTCATGTTCCCTGATTATAAATAAGGTCACTTTCTCACACTCATCTTATTATGTTACAGTTGAGATCCCAATTTTACTCTATTGCGCATGTGCATCTCCAGGGCACCCATAGAGGATCTCTGTGGCAGAAGATTCAGTTCACTGAGAGATCCGCTCGTTTGGCAATGTTGCCAAATGAGCAGATCTCTCCCTCATATGCCCACCCTGAGGTGGGCAATATCGGGCTGATCTGATCATGGGCCCTAGGGCCCAATAATCGGATCATAACGAAGGGTAATGGGCGGTCGAATCGTGGGACCGCATTTTTAGTCCTGTTGACATCTGGCAGACTTTGGACAGACTGGTCTGTCGGCAGCTTTTATAAGCCCATGTATGGCCACCTTAACTTGAATATGCTGTGGGGACCAGTAACATCTGCTGATTCTGTCCACAGAAGCTTCTCATTCTGCCCATTCAGCCTGGATTGTTTCCTTATCTGCCTGTGTATGGGGAAGAAAATGGGCCTATCTGACTGATATTGTGGCAAAAATCAGACTGTCGGCCTTCATATAGTCCAACTTCAAGGTGGGCATATCGGGAAAAGATCTTGGTAAATGGGCGGCTCTTTATCCATATGGCCAGACTCAATTTTATAGTCACTACACACTACTCTCCCCATTTAGGCTAACTTTACTGAGCATGCCCAAACAGTGCACAGCTCTTACAAGACAACTTGGGGACACATATGCGGAGTTTATTACAGAGGGTCCTGGTTTGTTTGCCCTCACATTTGGGGGAAAATGACCTGGGAGGAAGGGTGGATAGAGGCTTATCACAATTAACATTACAAAGAAATAAACAAATGCTGGAATTTCTTTACCATTTGCCACCCAGTTCATTTGGAAAAGAAAAGATACATAAGGTTGTTGGGATGTTGTATTAATAAAGATTGGACCATGTTCTACATTTCATAAGTTTTAAATGTATTTTTCCTGTGTTCTACGTATTATTGTAAATGGAGTTACATACCTCCCAACATTTTGGAAGTAAAAAGAGGGACAAAAATTTTTTTCCCGCACGTAGCACAGCAATTTCTTTGACCACACCCCTTTCTGTGGCCACACCCCCTAATTACCATGTTTGTTTTACAAAATTTGGCAGGTTATGAAAGTTTGAAAATATTTCTCCTTATCTAAACTGTGTTTTTCTGTCTTAAAATTGTTACAAAGTATCTTATTTGCATCTTATTAGCTGTTCTGGGCTCTCTGCTAAAAGCCAATTAAGTGAGAAACTTTGTTTCTTTTTCTGGCTGTTCAGTGCAGAGAAAAGTGGGACTTTCCAGTACAAATGAGGGACTGCAGGTTGAGCTGTCAAAAGAGGGACTGTCCCTCCGAAAAAGGGACAGTTGGGAGGTATGGAGTTGAAAGTAAGTCTTCAACCCTGCAGAAAAAACCAAAGCAAGGATTTATTGACTTGAAAGTATTTTTGGACATATCTGGAAATGCTCATTGGCGTTTTTACATTTTGAGTGAGTAAAGTAAAAAAATAAAAATTGCCTGTTGACTTCAATGCGTTTCTTACATTTTTTAGTGGAATAAAACACATCAGAATCACTCATCACTACCCACAGAGCAAAGTGCCATTGACTTCATTGTGAGATAAAGCCTGAACCACCAAAAGTCCCCATTTTAACCATAAAAACAGCTACATGTACTTAAATAATTCATGTTGTGGTGCAGCAATCCTGGTACAGATCAGGTCATGGCAATATTTATTCAGAGGGAAGTAAGTGTTCAGGAGTTGGTTAGAGCCTACGTGAGAAGCTTGGGACGTGTATGTGAGGAAACTGCAGAGATCAGGAGTAATAGCCCTTAGGAGAGGGAACCCCTTGGACAGCTAACATAGTTACATAGTTACATAGTTACATAGTTACATAGTTACATAGTTACATAGTTAGTTACATAGTTAGATAGTTACATAGTTACATAGTTACATAGTTACATAGTTACATAGATAGTTACATAGTTAGATAGTTACATAGTTACATAGTTACATAGTTACATAGTTACATAGATAGTTACATAGTTACATAGTTACATAGTTACATAGTTACATAGTTAGTTACATAGTTACATAGTTAGTTACATAGTTACATAGTTACATAGTTAGTTACATAGTTAGTTACATAGTTACATAGTTAGTTACATAGTTACATAGTTAGTTACATAGTTACATAGTTAGTTACATAGTTACATAGTTACATAGTTAGTTACATAGTTACATAGTTACATAGTTAGTTACATAGTTACATAGTTAGTTACATAGTTACATAGTTACATAGTTAGTTACATAGTTAGTTACATAGTTAGTTACATAGTTACATAGTTAGTTACATAGTTACATAGTTAGTTACATAGTTACATAGTTAGTTACATAGTTACATAGTTACATAGTTAGTTACATAGTTACATAGTTAGTTACATAGTTACATAGTTACATAGTTACATAGTTACATAGTTACATAGTTAGTTGCATAGTTACATAGTTAGTTACATAGTTACATAGTTACATAGTTACATAGTTAAATTGGGTTGAAAAAGACAAAGTCCATCAAGTCCAACCCCTCCAAATGAAAACCCAGCCCCATACACACACCCCTCCCTACTGTCACATAAATGATATATACCCATATCTATACTAACTATAGAGTTTAGTATCACAATAGCCTTTGTATTATGTCTGTCCAAGAAATCATCCAAGTCCCTCTTATAGTCATTAACTGAATCATCACCCGGCAGTGCATTCCCCAACCTCACTGTCCTCACTGTGATGAACCCCCCACTCTGTTCCTTTAAATGAAACTTCTTTTCTTCTAGTCTGAAGGGGAGGCCTCTGGTACGTGATTCTCTTTATGGGTAAAAAGGTCCCCTGCTATTTGTCTATAATGTCCTCTAATGTACTTGTAAAGTCTAATCATGTCCCCTCACAAGCGCCTTTTTTCCCCCAGAGAAAACAACCCTAACCTTGTCAGTCTCCCCTCATAATTTAACTCTTCCCTCCCTCTAACCAGTTTAGTTGCACTTAGTCTCTGCACTCTCTCCAGCTCATTTATATCCCTCTTAAGGACTGGAGTCCAAAACTGCCCCCATACTCCAGATGAGGCCTCACCAGGGACCTATAAAGAGACATAATTATGTTTTCATCCCTTGAGTTAATGCCCTTTTTTATACAAGAACTTTATTTGCTTTAGTAGCCACAGAATGACACTGCCCAGAATTAGACAACTTGTTATCTACAAAGACCCCAAGATCCTTCTCATTTAAGGAAACTCCCAACACGCTGCCATTTAGTGTATAACTTGCATTTATATTATTTTGCCAAAGTGCATAACCTGCATTTATCAATATAGTTTAAGAAAAAAAGAAACCCCACCAAATAGAAGTTTCTATACCTATACCAAGTCAAATTGAACCATAAATTGCAAAATCAGGCTGATTAATGATAATAATAATTCATTAATAAAAGTGCTGGTTATTAAGTTAAATAAAGTGCTGGTGCAAATAAATAAAGTGAAATTAATCAGTACCGAAGGCTGATAACAAAATTAATTATTTCTGAGTCCAATGGGTGTATTACCCCACCAATAGATTCCAGTAGTACCCCTTAATAAATAAATTCATTCATTAATTCATATAGAGTGTGATTAAACCAGATAAATATAGTAAATTAGTATTGCAATAAATTACACCAATAAAGTGCGGTGCAATAAATAGGTTAAAAAATTATACTTGGTAATTAATTAAATGGTTAAAAAGGAGTTGGTAAAAGGATGGCCAAAATTCAAAATGGGTTAAAAGGTTATTCGGTCATATTCCAAGATTAGAGTTGAGAGAAATTGGATAATATAGCAGGTGGAGTTGTCCCAAAAACTAACTGCCTATTTTGTTTCTAGAGCCTGGGACACCACAAAGTCAAGGCAGGACAGGGTAACCGGAGCTGTGGCCTTGTAATTGAAATTGCCCTAACAATTAGAAGAGGCTAAATAGCCCTAAAAAAACACAAACTCACGGCCCCTTAGAATGGAAGGAAGATAGAAGAGGTGGTATAGTAAAGTATTTAGACCAAAATTCCTGCCCCCATAAAGATATCCAGTATATTCCCCTAATTGAATTGTTGTTGACAAAGCTTCTAAGCGAAAGGCGCGTCGGCGTTCTCTTGAAAATTGATCTCCTTATCTTAACAAATTTGATTCTGAACAACAATTCCATTAGGGAATATACTGGATATCTTTATGGGGGCAGGAATTTTGGTCTAAATACTTTACTATACCACCTCTTCTATCTTCCTTCCATTCTAAGGGGCCGTGAGTTTGTGTTTTTTTAGGGCTATTTAGCCTCTTCTAATTGTTAGGGCAATTTAAATTACAAGGCCACAGCTCCGGTTACCCTGTCCTGCCTTGACTTTGTGGTGTCCCAGGCTCTAGAAACGAAATAGGCAGTTAGTTTTTGGGACAACTCCACCTGCTATATTTTCCAATTTCTCTCAACTCTAATCTTGGAATATGACCGAATAACCTTTTAACCCATTTTGAATTTTGGCCATCCTTTTACCAACTCCTTTTTAACCATTTAATTAATTACCAAGTATCATTTTTTAACCTATTTATTGCACCGCACTTTATTGGTGTAATTTATTGCAATACTAATTTACTATATTTATCTGGTTTAATCACACTCTATATGAATTAATGAATGAATTTATTTATTAAGGGGTACTACTGGAATCTATTGGTGGGGTAATACACCCATTGGACTCAGAAATAATTAATTTTGTTATCAGCCTTCGGTACTGATTAATTTCACTTTATTTATTTGCACCAGCACTTTATTTAACTTAATAACCAGCACTTTTATTAATGAATTATTATTATCATTAATCAGCCTGATTTTGCAATTTATGGTTCAATTTGACTTGGTATAGGTATAGAAACTTCTATTTGGTGGGGTTTCTTTTTTTCTTAAACTATATTAATACTTTTTCATCTGACCCGGTCAGACCTCCACCTATAGCTTGGGTTAAATAAGGATCTAATATATCTACATATACACACAATCTACCAATCCGTGTTGTAACCTGCATTTATCAACATTGAACCTCATTTTCCAGTTTGCTGCCCAGTTTTCCAGTTTAGACAAATCACTGTGCAAAGTGGCAGCATCCTGCATGGAACCTATAGTTCTGCACAATTTAGTATCATCTGCACAAATAGAAACAGTACTTTCAATGGCCACCTCCAGGTCATTAATAAACAAGTTGAAAAGCAAGGGACCTAGTACAGAGCCCTGCGGTACTCCACTAACAACACTGGTCCAATTAGAATTTCCTCATGTGTGAACCATGCATCATTACTTGTATTACTAGAATTGGGACTATTAAGAAGGAAACCTTCAATAACTGGTTTCTCATTTGTGTAGACAGACGAAAAATATGAATTCAGAATCTGCGCTTTTATTTTGTTTTTGTAGCGCTATAGTAAACTGCTTTATGTGAAGACAGTTTCAGCTACTTTCCTTTTGTGGGCTTTGACCACAGATGAGCTCTCTTTCTCAGGGGTAAGCCCTCGCAGCGGGGTGGAGGCAGGGTATAGTGTAACTGTAACTGTGTGCAATGCACAAGACATTGGGCGCCAGTAGTTTTATTTGCTTAAAGGAACAGTAACACTAAAAAATTTTTTATTAAAATATCCATTTCCTCCCCACTTATAATAGATCTACCCTGCATAAAGTTTATTAATATCAATGCTTTATTAAAAAAATACTGTTTGAAAACACTGGTTCCTGTCTACTGCAAAACGGCGATATGGCGACTCACTCTGCAGATCTGCGCTCCACACCTTCCCCCTAACCCGACGTCTGCCTAAACCGGAAGCTAGGCAGGAAGACTACTTCCAACGGAAAATGTTCAGCAGCACTAAGGGCAGAAAACACTTTCTGTTTCCACCAATTTCCAAGCTTTCTCTATGTAGCCCATTCTTACACAGCATACAAGCCTTATTTTGTGGGAAGTGGCAGAGATCCCCTCTTTTCCCCAGCTTAACCCGTAGTGACAGGACTGCGGGAACAATGAGCGCTGCCCCAGTGCTCTTTCCTATGGTAGCAGGCAGCTGATGACAAGTCCGTGGTACCTGAGGAAAAAAAGAAGACAGCACGTCGGCCCCGCACCCGAGCCCAGAGTCTGCAGCAACTGCTACCCCAGCTCAGACAAGAGCCCCTCAAAGCCCCTGGCAGCAGAGACCAACAGAGCCGGGAGTCGTCGCTAAACACAGAATGCCGGTCCGCAGCCTTCCAATTGCCAGAATCCAGCCACACGGCTCAGAAGAAAAAAACGGAACCGGCGCCGGCGAGAGAGAATGCAGAGACTCACAGTCGCGATCCAGCCTCCATGTGCAGTCTGCCTCTATTTTACTCACCTGCCTCGTGAGTGACTTTGTTCCAGTGACTTTGTTCCAGAAAAAAGCGGAACCGGAGCCGGCCATTGTCCCACAACCTGCAGCCACTGTTCGAAACACTTTAACATCCTCAGCGGCCAAACATGCTGGAACAAAGTCACTCACGAGGCAGGTGAGTAAAATAGAGGCAGACTGCACATGGAGGCTGGATCGCGGCTGTGAGTCTCTGCATTCTCTCTCGCCGGGTCCGGTTCCGCTTTTTTCTTCTGAGCCGTGTGGCTGGATTCTGGCAATTTGAAGGCTGCGGACCGGCGTTCTGTGTTTAGCGACGACTCCCGGCTCTGTTGGTCTCTGCTGCCAGGGGCTTTGAGAGGCTCTTGTCTGGGCTCGGGTGCGGGGGCCGACGTGCCGACTTCTTTTTTTCCTCAGGTACCACGGACTTGTCATCAGCTGCCTGCTACCATAGGAAAGAGCACTTGGGCAGCGCTCAGTGTTCCCGCAGTCCTGCCACTACGGGGTAAGCTGGGGAAAAGAGGGGATCTCTGCCACTTCCCGCAAAATAAGGCTTGTATGCTGTGTAAGAATGGGCTACATAGAGAAAGCTTGGAAATTGGTGGAAACAGAAAGTGTTTTCTGCCCTTAGTGCTGCTGAACATTTTCAGTTGGAAGTAGTCTTCCTGCCTAGCTTCCGGTTTAGGCAGACGTCGGGTTAGGGGGAAGGTGTGGAGCGCAGATCTGCAGAGTGAGTCGCCATATCGCCGTTTTGCAGTAGACAGGAACCAGTGTTTTCAAACAGTATTTTTTTAATAAAGCATTGATATTAATAAACTTTATGCAGGGTAGATCTATTATTAGTGGGGAGGAAATGGATATTTTAATAAAAATTTTTTTAGTGTTACTGTTCCTTTAAACAATAAACGGAGTTTATTAACCAAAACCAGAGTTCACCATGGAGCATGAAACATAGAGTAAAACAGAGATCAATCAAGGTAACACTATATACTCACTGTATGAATATAGAACAACTCTCTGAGGAGTAAGGAATACATGTAGAGAATAATGCAGCTTGTTGGAAGGTATTTCCCCAATCTTCAGGATTACCTTAACTGGAACTCAGAAATTCTTACTTCCCTGAGTTTAACATTTAGGCCCTACTATGGGGTCAGTAATACCCGGGATCTTAATTCCTCTAATCTCCTCGGCGGAGCTTTGAGCTGCTCAACTAAATACCCTATCTATCACTCCTAGGGGCAAATTCACTAAGATGCAAAGTTGCGCCAGGCGCAACTTCGCCGCACTTCGCCGCACTTCGCCAGGCGTAGTTTCGCCAGGGCTCCGCAAATTCACTAAAATCCGAAGTTGCGCACAGGGGTATCGTAAGGTTGCGGAGTTGCGCTAGCGTTGATTCGCTATATAAAGCGAAGTTACGCTAGCGAAGGCTAATTTGCATACGGCGCGAAATTCAAATTTCAATGGAGGAACACGTATCTGCACTACAAATGCACTACAAATGCCTAGAAAACACATGTGCCCACTGTCTAGGTAAGTTGCCATGAGTCAGGAAATGTAGGTGGGAGGAAGGGGAGCCCCAAAAATTTTTCGATCTTTTTCAGCCTATCAGCCATCAGGTAGAAAACACGCCAGCGTTTTTTGGGACTTAGAAAAAAATGGACTTTTTTTTAAACAATCCCTATCTACTCTATTGCGCTTCGCCAGGTCTGAGGTGGCGAAGGAAGTCTAGCGTAAAAGGTAGCGTTCAGTACACTGCGCAAGTTAGTGAATTTGCGTAGTTTCGTCGCTAGCGAAAATTCGCCTGGCGTAAGGTTGCGAAGTAACACTAGCGAAACTATGCCAGCGTTCGTTAGTGAATTTGCGCAGGAGCGAAAATGCCAAACGTTAGCGAATTAACGCTAGCGTTCGGCGCTTCGCGGCTTAGTGAATTTGCCCCCTAGAGTGATCTATTAAAGGGTATAACTATCACTTTACTAAACTCAGGATGAGTTCCACCACCCCTAACCTCTGTAGCCTAACAGAGGAAAGGTTCAGCAGCAATGGCCTCTACCTCATGGCTTTCAAGCCCTTTTATATTATACCACAGTGCCATCTAGCATCCACTGTGAGAACTGCAGGGATGACATAAGCACAAGGTCCCCATAAGGACCCACTGAGGTGTCCATTTTACTAGGGATGTGCCTGTCTGTAATGGGTAAGGGTGTCTAAGATTTTCACATCCCTACATTCTCCCCCTGGTGAATTCCTTCCGTCCCGGCAAGGAACCTTTCAAAGAGCAAATACTAAAAATATAGCAGTTAAGGCACATCATGCAAGAAACCTTTTCAGAGACCAAAAATACATTGCATTTCTATACCATTACCTTATAACCTCTTCGGGGTAACTCTCCTGAGTAACCCAGGTACAATGGCATAGCTGGGAAGAAACATATTAATAGCAACAGTTTCATTCATGGGCAGGTAAACTGTATCAGTAAACACCTGCAAAAGAAGGTAGAAGTAAGAGATGCTGCGTTTCAAACACATCAGTATTCTAGTCCATCAAATAGTCGAACCCACAGTCCTTTTATGGTTCCACATCTAATAACACACAGGCATCATATGTACCAATCTAGCATGAGCGTCAATTAAACTCTGTCGGAGAAGGGCCAAAATATCTAGGCACTTCATAGCAGGGCCTACCCACAGTGTCATAAGTAAATAGTTGAGGAGGCCTTCTAACTCGATCACCTCTTCTCAATTCACCAATGTTAGGTATGTTAGATCCTCTGAACCCAATTGAGTCCAAATTCAAACCCCCCTGCACATCAATTTCATGGGCTGAGTTTCCTTGAGAATCAGGCTGAAATGGAGGAGCATCAATATCCAATTCACCTCCTTGGGGTATAATGTCACTCCCTCCACCTGATGTAAGCGATTCTCCACTGTCAATTGTAGGTAGAACTCCTTCTCCTCTTTCATCATCGTTTAGAGCCACACTTGTATCCTCCACCACATCAGGATCAGCAATCATCTGAGGAATTTGGGGCACAGGAAGTAAGTGGTTTCGATGCCAAGCCTTGACTCTTCCATCCGGACTCCGAATCCGATACACTGGAATACTGGGTAGCTTGCTTACTACTTCAAACAACTCTTTCCTCCACCTATCAGCCATCTTATGCTTTGCATTGGGACCTAAGTTCCGCAAGAGCACTTTATCTCCAGGCTTCAATTCTCTGTACCGTACTTTAGCATCAAAACGTCTTTTATTGCCGGCATTGACCTTTGCAGCATTTTCCTCAGCCAGGCGATAAGCTTCCTTCAAACTGGTCTGAAGACGATTCACATACTGATAGTGCTCCTTACATCCAACTCCATCAGTGGAAACCCCCAGTTGAACATCAATAGGCAGTCGAGCTTCCCTTCCAAACATAAGGAAATAGGGCGAAAACCCAGTAGACTCATGTCGATTACAATTATAGGCATGAACTAAAGCACTTACATGACGGCTCCAAGAGGGTTTGTCTGTGGCTGAAAGAGTACCCAGCATGTCCAACAGTGTTCGATTAAATCTCTCAGGAAGAGCATCCCCTTCAGGATGATAGGGAGTCGTGCGACTCTTAGCCACATCCAATAAGTCAAGCAGCTCCTTTATCAACCGACTCTCTAAATCTCTCCCTTGATCAGAGTGAAGCCGATTGGGTAGACCATAATGGACAAAGAACTTCTCCCATAACACCTTAGCCACCGTGGCAGCTTTCTGATCCTTAGTGGGGAAGGCTTGAGCATATCGAGTGTAATGATCAGTTACAACTAATATGTTTCCAATCCCACTAGAGTCTTTATCAATACACAGAAAATCCATGCAGACTAAACCCAACGGCTCTTGGCTTTTTTAGTGTTCCATGGGAGCAGCCCGAGTGGGTAAAGACTTTCTTTGCAAACAAGGGACACAACGCCTACAGTAATCGACCACCACCTCTCTCATTCTCGGCCAGAAAAACCGATCACGGATCAGACCATAAGTTTTTTCCACCCCCAAATGACCATGTTGGTCATGTAAGCTCCTCAAAACAATCCGCCAATAGGTTTGAGGTAGCACCAACTGCCTCCTTTCCGGGTGATCATGAAACAACTGAACCCTGCAGAGGCTCCCATCAATAAACTTAAATTTATCCCATTCCTTCAGGAATATCCGACTTTCCTTAGGTATAGTCTTTCTCATAAGCTCAGGATTTCTCCTAGCGACAGCCTCGCGAACATACCGAACCACCGGATCTCTCTTTTGCTCCCGAATGATATCATCAGTGTTCAGTTGTAGACTCTTGGGTACTCCTAACGTTGTGGGAAAGGCATACATAGATGGAATGCAGTCTTCTTTTCCCCCAAGGAATCCACTAACCTCAATTCGGAAAAGGCTATTTGACCATTCTGCATAGCTGCCGTGGCACAATAAGCAGCCACCGATAAGCTGGGAATCTCTTCCCATTCATCTTCTTCTAGATAAGGGGGAAGTCCAGGACGTCTGGATAATGCATCAGCCCCCACATTTTTAAAACCTGGCTTGTACTTCAAAGAGAACTGATAATTAGACAGGGCTGCCAACCACCTATGCCCAGCAGCGTCCAACTTAGCAGTGGTTAAGATATACGTTAACGGGTTATTATCCGTTCTCACTTCAAACTTAACCCCATAGAGATAGTCATGCAATTTCTCAGTAATTACCCATTTCAACGCCAAGAACTTCAATTTGTGCACCGGGTAATTCTTTTCAGCTGGATTAAGACTTCGGCTAACATATGCAACCGGTTTCAACCCTCCTGGGTATTCCTGGTGAAGGATGCCCCCCAGTCCCTCGTAACTGGCATCAACATGTAAAACATACGGTTTCTGGGGATCTGCATAAGCGAGGACAGGGGCCTCCGTGAGTCTTTTCTTTAGAGTTTGGAAAGCTTCCTCGCAATCTGTGGACCACCTAGCTTTAACGGAAGGCTGGAAGGAATTGGTCTCTTTGGGGGCAGGCCCTGCCAGCAATCCATTTAAAGGATGAGCAAGTTTGGAATATCCTTCAACAAATCTCCGATAATATCCACAGAACCCCAAGAAGGATCTAAGTTCAGTCACATTGTTAGGCCGTGGCCAATCTCGTACAGCTGCGACTTTCTCGGGGTCAGTAGCAATTCCTTCAGCAGATACAATATGCCCCACAAACTTCACTACCTTACGAGCGAACTTGCACTTATCAACAGAGAGCTTCAGACCCTCCTGCCGAAGACGGTCCAGGACATTAAACAACCTGGTGTCGTGTTCCTCCAAAGTGGAACCAAACACAATTATATCGTCCAGGTAGACTATGCAATGTCTGGGAGTCAAATCGCCCAACACCTTCTCCATGAGACGCTGGAAGGTGGCAGGAGCTCCACTTATACCCTGAGGCATGCGGGTAAACTCATAGAACCCCAATGGGCAGATAAAGGCGGTCTTCTCTTGATCATCCCTCCCCATGGGAATTTGATAATATCCTGACCGTAAGTCCATCACAGGGAACCATGCACTACCATGTAATGCATCCAGGGCCTCATCAATATGGGGCAAAGTATACTGATCCGGGATAGTGCGTCTATTTAGTGTTCGATAATCCACACACAGACGAACACTACCATTTTTCTTTCGTACAATCACAATTGGAGAAGCATACGGGCTGAGAGTCAACAATTATCTGTTGATCCTTCATCTTCGCCAAATACTTCCGAACATCCTCCAGATCACGAGGGGGAATTCGCCTAGACCTCTCTCGGAAGGGAGTATCATCACTCAATCGGATACTATGCTCTGCATGTTTAGCGCAACCCACATCCATCTCATCTATGGAGAAAACATCCTGGTACATCGATAGCTTCTGCTCAAACATATGACGATGTTCCACGGGATCATCAGCCTCCTCCAGATTAAACGTGAGTTTAGTGTCCACTGTCCCCATTCAGACTAAACATGGATTCACACTATCCACAGGGTAACAATGCCCAACTGTATGCCATGCAGGAATGATGACGGTATGGGAGGTGATATTTTTAACCGTAACCACATCAGTTCGGGGACACTTTCGCCGATAGTCCTTTCTCTCAGGAACTATCTCCCAACCATTTCGGGCATCTTCGTGGGGGTCGGTCTCCAGTAAGAAATAACTGCCAGGAGTAGTAGACACAATCTCCACATACACTTGCAGACTTTGGACTCCCCCTAGAGGAATTTCTACTGGATGCCAAGGATTTCCTACACAACCCCCAGGGGACTCCGGGGCAAAGGTCTGGCAAATCTCCTGCAACTCTGGAGATACAGGCAACACAGTAAATGGGGTACCCTCCCTGGGTTGGAGAAACCGGAGGAAAGCCTCCTCTACAGCCTTCACATTGGAGCCTACAATCACGGGGGCAGCCTCTTTACCTCCAGGCGGAGGACTCACGTAAGCCACGACAGTGATAGGTGGGTCGTTGTCTCCTACAAGTCCAGGGATGTGCAGTTGTACTTCCACACAGCCATCCATGTAGGTAGGGCCCATCCCCACACCGAATACGGGTACTGGACCCACAGTTTGCAAAGGGAGGTGGCTGAGATGTTGAAGATAGAACGGCCGGTGTATAATGGTCAATTGGGAGCCCGTATCAAATAATGCGGTGGTCGGGACCCCATTTACGAACAGGTGGAAAGTACACCGTCTTCCTACGCCGGGAAGCGTACCAGATTTTTGACTCTTCTGTGTGCCCTTTCGTTTCCGGGGTAAGCGGCCCCCATTACTGTGGAGGTCCCCCGAGTCTACTGCCGGGTAACACTGGTACACTCGGTGACCCTGGTGTCCACAACGGTAACAGTCTTAACGGGCAGTCTTTTCTAGGGACACCCTCTTAGGCCGGGGGAACGAATCCTCTTTCTTCCCAGAAACTCCCCTGGGATCCTTCCGAGCGGAGGGAAAACTCCCCGTAGTTGCCTTCTTACTGTGAGCTGCAACTTTCTCCAATTCAGCTTCCCTTTCCTTTACTACGCCCATGATTTCACCCATTTCAGGTGGGGTACCCTGCCGGTACATTATGCGCAGCTCCATGGCTATGGGGTGGCTCCCCTGCAGTCCTTGCATGAGTTGGGTACGTCGCATCTCATCGACCTCGGAAACAGGGATAATGTTCTTGTGAACTAATGTCCATAGCTTGCTTTGTAACCGTTGCACAAACGTGGACACCTTCTCCCCTTCCTCTTGATACAAACTTCGGTACATATGGAGCAAAGTATGCGGGTTGTCACAAGCCCCATACACCGCTTCTAGGGTCTTCAGGAAATCTCTGACAGACGCTTTTAAATGAGCCTTGCAAAACAGTTTAAACACCTGACTGGCTGGAGGGCGCAGATTTTCGGTTAAACGGATCCGTTTATCACCCTCGGGGCATGGACACTCTTCCAGCATTTGAACTGCAACCTCCTGCCACTCTTCGAAACCCTGCTCTCCCTCAGGGACAGGAATATTTCCCGAAAAAAGCTTCAGCTTAGGGTATTTTGTTCCGGCAATAACCAGAGTGGATGAAACAGTCCCCACATTCGGGCTCGTAGCCTCTACTTTTCCCTGGAAATCAGATTTGCTAACCACTGTGGTGGGGTCAGGAGTTTCAGTCTTTATTTTAAGTTCGAGTGGCAGGGATGTTTCGGGTCCGGCATATACAACAGGGCAACCGATGGGTACCTTCCGGGTAAATAGTGTACGGCCCTTCATCATCCCCTAGTTTCACGGGACCATGATACAGCCTTACCCGGTAACCCAGGACTCTAGAGTCCTTTTCCACCACAAGTCGGATGCCCTTAAATCTCACATGGTAAGTGAGTGTAGGATGCATGAGCTTTATGCCGCACCCTGGTGGCACTCGATCCACGGCAAAAGCACAGTGGGGGTTAACGTGCTCTGCTACAGCCCATGCGTGTACCTCTTGGGGACGGAGTAGCGGCATGATGGCTTACACTGTTTCGTGTAGAGAGAGCGGGGCGCAGCTCCAACAGCGAACTTATCAGCGGAGGCAAAAACCACAAAATCCTCCTTTTATCTATTGCGTCCGCACCAGCAGCGCCTGTCACACTAGGCTGCGGTGCGGTATTACAGTTTACCCTTACAGGGCCCCACGTTGGGCGCCAAAATGTAGTGCTATAGTAAACTGCTTTATGTGAAGACAGTTTCAGCTACTTTCCTTTGTGGGCTGGGACCACAGATGAGCTCTCTTTCTCAGGGGTAAGCCCTCGCAGCAGGGTGGAGGCAGGTTGTAGTATAACTGTAACTGTGTGCAATGCACAAGACATTGGGCGCCAGTAGTTTTATTTGCTTAAACAATAAACGGAGTTTATTAACCAAAACCAGAGTTCACCATGGAGCATGAAACATAGAGTAAAACAGAGATCAATCAAGGTAGATCAATCAAGGTAACACTATATACTCACTGTATGAATATAGAACAACTCTCTGAAGAGTAAGGAATACATGTAGAGAATAATGCAGCTTGTTGGAAGGTATTTCCCCAATCTTCAGGATTACCTTAAGTGGAACTCAGAAATTCTTACTTCCCTGAGTTTAACACTTAGGCCCTACTATGGGGTCAGTAATACCCGGGATCTTAATCCCTCTAATCTCCTCGGCGGAGCTTTGAGCTGCTCAACTAAATACCCTATCTATCACTCCTAGAGTGATCTATTAAAGGGTATAACTATCACTTCACTAAACTCAGGATGAGTTCCACCACCCTAACCTCTGTGGCCTAACAGAGGAAAGGTTCAGCAGCAATGGCCTCTTGGCTTTCAAGCCCTTTTATATTATACCAAAGTGCCATCTAGCATCCACTGTGAGAACTGCAGGGATGACATAAGCACAAGGTCCCCATAAGGACCCACTGAGGTGTCCATTTTACTATGGATGTGCCTGTCTGTAATGGGTAAGGGTGTCTAAGATTTTCACATCCCTACATTTTCATCAACCAGCTGACCCCCCTCTGATAGTAAGGGTCCCACCCCTTCCTGCTGCGACATGCCTGTAGGTGTATCTTATATGACAAGGGCCCTGGAGGCTTCAGAAGGGAGGATGTTGTGGTGTATGTGAGTAACTGATATTATATGAAGAAAACCCTTGTGGGCAACCAGAGACCCAGTCTGCATTGTAAATTATGCCCTGCAGAAGGCTGCGACATCAATAAAATTGTTTAAGTTCAATGCAATTACTGTGGAGTGTCTCCTTCTGCAGTAAAGACCTTATACTGATAAATATCTACATGACATTTGCCTACCAGCCATGAGGGGCCCTGTTATACAAGTGTCCCAGGAATTATGGCAATATGTCTGTCATAGCTTGGAAGCTAATGCCATATAGACAAACTTTCTGGATCCATAGTTGTAATTTATGTAGAGACCTGTATTCCCCTGTATTTGAACACCTAAGTGGTCCTTTGATTCACAGAGGCAGCTATGTCCCTTTCCTGGGTCCATTGTAGTTTAAGATTTCCCCAGTAGGTGGCAGTGTTTAAATGTTTAAAAGGGAGAACACACAGGTGTGAGGCTCTTCCTGGATCCTACCTTTCAGGGAGTTCGGTACAGCAGTTGGTCTGGACACTATCAGGGAAAGTTTATTTAGTGACAGGAGTTCATGTTATAGTCGCTCTAGGAGTGAAAGATAGTGGCACATTATTTAGTGAGCAGATCCTGGCTCCAACAAGGAGAGTAGTTGGGGTTAGCACCCTTGTGGTGATCAAGCCATCAGACAGGGACACGAGCGGTGAGGTCAGGAGCAATGAAAGTGCCAAAGAGCAAGATACCATGTGGAATCTCTAGTGCTGAGGAACATCACCAAGACTGCACTACCCCCTGAGAGGGATCTACAGGCAATATCAGAAAGTGTGAAGGTTTTCCACTGGGTGCTGTGATTGTACATAGAGAGTTATACTGCCTGACTGCTGTGAGTTATATCATCTGCCATTGTCCAACAAAGAAGTTTATCTGTTTGAAGCAATCACCCTGGAGGGCTGTTCCTTTCAGTCTGAATGATCTGTGCACCTAGAGACATCCAGGATCCACCTGAGAGTAAGGTGCTTAAAGGGCACCTGATGGGTAAAAATGTTATCCCCAACCAAAGTGGACTAATAGAGCCCGCATTCCGGTTGGGGATAGTAGTTTTTTTAAAAAACAAATGCACCCCGCCAGCGCTCCCAGGAGGGAGCTCCTGGTGCAAGCAGCGATGTTGTGTCACTCGCATGCACATACCGCGCATGTGACATCATGTGCATTCTCATAATGAGCAATTCGGGGCAGCTTTTCATCATGTGCATGCGAGTGACCAGACATAGCTGCTCACACCGGGAGCTCCCTCCTGGTGTGGGTAGCATAGCGCTGGCAGGGGGAATTTTTTTTTTAAAAAACTACTGTTATCCCTGTTTTAGCCTGCACCTTTGGTTGGGGATAACATTTTTACCCAACAGGTGCCTTTTAAAGGGGCCAATACACACTGCTGGGAGTTGCCCATAGCCCCAG
The DNA here is from genome assembly GCF_017654675.1 of Xenopus laevis. NCBI lineage: Eukaryota > Metazoa > Chordata > Amphibia > Anura > Pipidae > Xenopus > Xenopus laevis. The sequence goes on from NC_054376.1 coordinate 126,205,160, forward strand.
GGTGCCTGGCATAGACTGGCAGTAAGTCAAACTACTCACACACTTCTCAGGCCAACCCATGTGTGTGCTACATTTAGTTAACCTTTTTTTATTATTTTTTTTTTTATTCCATTTACTGTTAACACGTAACTGCCTCAATAACCCCTTTCTCTGTCCAGAGGGTAAAATCCAAGAGGAATGAAAAACTGTTCTCCTTTTACTGTGAATCTTTGTTTGCTCATTTCTTATAGGAATTCTGTTGGTCATTAATGAGTGTAAAGTGGAGCTTTGGATCTATAAGTATGTAATAGAGATTAATACCAGAGGGGGTTTGTGCCAAGCTTCCACATGTTCAAAGTACAGCAGCACAGGATCCTGGGATAGGTCATTCAGTAGTCATGGCAGGTTCACCTTAGAATCCTCAAAGAGTTGTTCCATCACACTCATGTATTTGCCCAATATTTAAAAGATGTGTCATCCAGTGACATGGAGTGTCAAGTTGTCCTGATCAAGCCATCATGCATTATATGCAGTCGCTGAACGGCCATGTTGATAAATGGCCCCATACATACGGTCAGTCCCACAAAAGCTTGGAGGAAAGTACTCAAGGTAAAACAAGAGCCAAGTGAAACTGTACTTTCCTATCACAACAGATTCATAAAAACAGTGATAATGTGCCATGGGAAAGTATTATTAGTAATTTCTGCTAAACTAGGTGATGGATTTACTCATGGTCTCAATGGATGAACAAAAATTAAGCAATGATCGTGCATGTCAAAGAAAACAGTTGGCTCAGATTAGTATTAAGATCAGCAAAATGAAAGCAAACCTTATGGAGTAACAACAGAATACTTTCCTATTAGTGAAGGTTGTTCACAGTCCTTATAGAACCCAGGTCAAGAACAGTGTCCAACATCAGAAACCAGTTTGTTATAATTGTAGGAACAGGGGTTGGTGTTGCAAAGCTACCCATGTAGTAGGGTTGCCACCTTTCCATGGCCCACAATCCATGCAGGGGGGACATCAGAGGGGAGGGCCAGTGATGTTGTGGGTGGAGCGGGAGCCATCATGGGGCGGGTCTATGATGTTTGACCAGAGATTGGCTGATCGCCATGTCAATCAAGGGCAGGGCCAAGACAGCTGGTCCCCTTCCGTAGATGACAGGGCAGGACAGGGACAGAGGTGGGAGAGCGATGGAGGGGAGGGGGTAGGAGTGGCAGAGGGGAGGGGACAAAGGGTGGATACTAAGGATGGCTTGAAAACAGAATAGGGGTAGGCAGAACACAATTTAAGAGGTACCTGCCTAGTGTCCTCCTATTGTTCCGCCCTAGGCAGGTGCCTCTTCTGCCTACTACTAGTTCCAGCCCTGATCAAGGGCAATCCTACCCGTTTTTCCTTATTGTGAAAAAGACTGTCTTGACCCAGGCAACCATTCTGAAAACCGGGCTGTCTGGGTCAAATCCGGACAGGTGGCAACCCTACCATGTAGACAGGAACCCTCAATCCATGACTGAGCCCTCTCAAAAGGACACTGAGGATAACTGACAGATAGGGCTGCCAGTGAGCTTTAGTGTATCCAAAACTCCATGTTCGAATTCAGACGCATTCAAATTCATAGTATTAGCTATTTAATATAAAAGTATAAAAGTCTTCTAATTCACTGTCATAGGCAACTTTCAATCTAATAGCTGCAAAAACACATTAACAAATATATGTTTCTCTGAGATACCATCTGCTAGGGAATGGTGGGATGATGATGTAAATTTTATGATTATTTACATTTTACAAAACCTTTAACATGTTATTATTAACAAGTTATTAGTGATGAGCGAAATTCTTCACCAAGTTTCGCCACAAAACTGATGCCTATTGATCCTAATGGGTGAAAAAATTTGTTGCACGTCAAAAATGTTGCGCAATTTGTCGCACGTCAAAAAAAAAATGTTGTCGCCCATAGACTTCAATGCATTTCGGTGAATTTTTACTGTTTTGGTCAGATTCGCCCATCACTACAAGTTATTCTAATGAGAAAGAAAAAATATCCATAATGAGGAAAACACTGGCATATGATAAGAACGGGCACTCATACTCTGTGAGTGATTATTATAAGTTGCAAAAGAGTGGATACAGGTATGGGATCTGTTATCCATAATGCTCGGGACCTGGGGCTTTCCAGATAACGGATCTTATAATAATTTGGATCTTCATACCTTAAGTCTACTAGAAAATCATGTAAACATGAAATAAACCCAATAGGCTGGTTTTGCTTCCAATAAGGATTAATTATATCTTAGCTGGGATCAAGTACAAGTTACTGTTTTATTATTATATAGAAAAAGGAAACTGTTTTTTAATATTTGGATTACTTGGATAAAATGCAGTCTGTGGAAGAAGGCCCTTCCCTAATTCAGAGCTTTCTGAATAATTGGATTCCGGATAACAGGTTCCATACCTGTACTATTTGAAGCTTTTTGCAAGCTATTGAAGTTAACAGGAATGAGTAAAATGTAACTAAAACATTTGTATATTTATATTGATGGTGGTATTTTAGTAATTCAGTTGCCGGTGTTGGAGCAATTTGCACACTAAGTGATAAGATGGATGGTTTGTGCAGGAAAAGTTGGCACTGCCAGTGGTATAGCGTTACATAAAATCTGATAAAAATGCTTAACTTAAGAGCCACCTCTAAGCATTTAGACTTTGAGTCCATCAGATGATAATCCCACTAGTGCCACCTTTAGCTTCTCCAAACAAAAATTAAATATCGCTCTCTGCCTCTGCATTCATGGATATACTCCTGATTACCCAGAATATTAGCTCCTAACTGCCAGTTACACCTCAGTGGTTAAGTGTGACAGAATGGCCAAGCCATACCTTAAGGAGGCTGCTGGTAACCCCTCAGTGTTCAGCAAAGTGAATGAACTACAACTCTCTATTGGTCAGTTGCTTCCATCCCACGAGTAGTATAAAAGTTAGGTGTTTCAGAACCAATAAAGCCATTGCATTTATCCTCTCAGGTGGAACTCCAGTTTGAACTGCTTTTTGTCTGCTAAAACCAAGCTCATACTGTGCCTGCAATCTTGTCTCCAGCTTCTGTGCTTGCAGTCTTGTCTGTTCCAGCTCCTGCCTCTATGGACCTGTCTACCCTGGCCTCTGAACCTGAGAACCTGTCTGCACTGGCCTCCAGGCCTATCTTCTCTACTTTTGTAGACTATGTTGGTCTGCTGACTGTCTTAACTTCTGGCCTGTTCCTGGACTCTGTTGGCCTGCTGCCTGTCCTAAATTCTGGCCTGTTCCTGGACTCAGTTGGCCTGCTGCCTGACCTAACTTCTAAATTGTTCCTGGACTATGTTGGCCTGCTGCCTGTCCTATATTCTGGCCTGTTCCTGGACTCTGTTGGCCTGCTGCCTGTCCTAAGTTCTGGCATGTTTCTGGACTCTGTTGGCCTGCTGCCTGTCCCAACTAGCCTGTTCATGGACTTTGCCCTTGCTGGTCCTGGCTTCCCAACCACTGTTCATGGTATTCCCGATGTCTCATCTGTTCTAGCACCCTCATTATTTGCGTTTATTCAAAGGAACTTTTCCTCTTTGTCTACTCTGCTTTAAGTTTGTGTTTTTCCCTGTGTGTTGGGCCATTAATTTTCCATCTTAGTTTGGGGCTGGCAGCTTCTAAGCCCAGCTTAACTTCTCAGAAGAAGGGTGTCCAATCAATGAAATTGTAGCTAGTGGTAGATTTCGTAGAGTTGAAATTTATTAAGTGGAAGGTTATGGACTGGGCATCTCTATTTTAAGGATTGACCAATGACAGCAGTATATGTAGGACATAAAATGTATGGGAATATTCACATTATTGACTATAACCTCAATGTCATATGTAGTTACATTATGGTTGATGAACAGATGCTGTGGAAGAAGCCAATGCAGGTGAATAAAGTGTTTTTATGGACTATATATAAACCATGGAAAGTAATATAAAATAGGAAATGGGATGTCTGGAGCTATCTATAAAGGGTTAAAAGCCACTTCTTTCAGTTCTGGCACCCGGCAATCTCCAGGTATCCAGAAAGGTCATCAAATATATCACAGATATTTTGGTTTTCTCTTTTCTGACAATCCCTCTCCGTTGGCCACCACTCAATCCATGTGTCCTTGCCAATGATGTAGGCATACCTACAAAAGCATAAACAATGATTACAATTCCAACAAAATCAGTATCTATCTTTTTATTGAAGCAGGCCCATGCCTTGAGAAGGATCTGGGGATTTTGTGGATAACAAGTTGTCTAATTCCAAGCAGTGTCATTCAGTGGCTACAAATAAATGACTGTCTTGTATTAACGCGCTGGATGAAAACATAATGTTGCCTCTTTATAGATGTCTGGTAAGGCCTTGTCTTGGGAATGCAGTGCTGTGTTTGGGTTCCAGTATTTAAAGTGACCCACCCCTTTAAAAGGAATCACTTGCACAGTAACTTCCTTGTTCTCATGATGAATAGGATTGGGTTCGGCCAGGCATTTGGCATTATCCGCTCAAAAGAGGCCCAATCCTGGCTTTGTTGCATCCCTATTTATTTTTTAACTCAGTAGTGACCTCACTTACCCGTTAGGCTGTTTCCAAACGTCCCCGGTTATACCCCATATCAGGTAATCTCTGCCAACCATCAGGTCTAAAGCTTTCCGACATTTGATGTGACTGATGAAATTACGTTCGTTATCCTCACCAAACTCATCTGTACCTGGAGGAACATGAGAAAAAAATAGTATTGCTTTTACCCTAATAAACCAATGATTTATTATATTATATTAAGGGGCCACTATACTATAATTAGGGCTGTCATTTTCGTGCGGGTAATTAAAACAGATCAGATAAATAAAGCAGAGTGGGGGGCAGGGAGCTTCTATTAAATCCGTTTATACAGAAAGATACAGTAAAATTGTAGGTTCTGACCTGAACTAAACACAATTAAGTTAACTTCCCCTTTGATAATTACCCCAATTCCACCTTTTTGAATTTTTTTAGTTTTTTTAAATAGAAATGGAACAATTGCTGCAGGCTCACCTTGCTTAATCACCTTCACTATTGTCATCACGTAGTTGTCGTAGCTTTCTTTGTGTTGCACCTCCTTGACGTTAGCCTTGTACACTGAGAATGAAATGAACGATGAATGGAGGAAGCAGAGTAAACGTTTCCAGAACTAAGAAAGAATTTAACACCAGGAGTGCGGGATCTGCCTGTTCTGATCAATTGCACAATGACACAAACTACAGGCCTCACAGGTGCCAAGGGGGACTCTCTGATAAAGACCTGCTGTGAAGACCTCAAGCTCCATTCACCCTACGTGCAAAGCATGAAAATGCAAAAAGTGCAAACATCAGTGTGTAAGGGGGTGTAAAGTGATGAGAGTGTTATGTTATGTGAGGGAAATGTTATCTTTTTGAGTGACAAAAATGTGCATGTATGTAAAATGTATGTGTTTAGAATTGTTGGGTGTAATTTGTGCAAATCACCACCAGATGGCAGTAGATTTTTTTGTTTACTCTAAGTGTAATTTCTACCCCGGGCCACTAGAGGCCACTGTAGGACACATAAGGGCTATAAAAGCAGGTGCCCAGCCCAAGGTCAGCTGTCTTGATGGGAGGGCGTGGCTGAAGGAACATCAGCTGGTCGGTTAGTGGAGACATCAATGACAGATAGGAAAAAGATAGACAGTGAGATTTTAAGTAAGCGAGCACTAGGTGCATGAGACAGTGGGGTTAATTAGTAAGGGCAGCTGTGGCCTCATCATGGAGGAAAGTGGAATTAGTTTCCTACAGGCATTCTGTAAGTACAGGAATCAGTGGTAGTTTAGGACAAGGTAGGAAGGACACCTGGGTCTCTGGACAGGAATTGGATGGAAAAGGGCCTAACCTGGAAGAGTGGAGGGGCATCACCCAGAAGGTATCGGGCCACTATTGGAGAGTGGGACAAGACCACTAGGCGGTTAGGTGTAAACCAAGATCCTAAGGCAGATGGGCCTACCCAGAACTGATTCTTTGTAATATTGGTAACTGGAAGTGTTTGAAGAAGTGATTGCTGGAGAGTGTAAAGTGTGCCTGTTGTAAAAACCCTCTTTTCCTTTTTCCTGCGTAAACAAAATCTTCTGTGTTATTGTTATCATCGCGTTCCGTGTGGTGAGTGTCAACTGAGGTGCCAACTTCCCCTTTAAAATCTGGAAGCCCCTCCCACAAGTGCAAATAAAAGTGCATGAATTAAAGGAGAAGGAAAGTCATCTTGCACTTGGGGGTGACAAATATTAGGCACCCCCAAGGGATTCTATTGACTTACCTTACCACGGAGCGATCCTCTTCCGGCTCTGAGACAATTTGCAATTGGTTTTCATATTTTAATATTTGTGGTTTTTGGGTTATTTAGCTTTTTATTCAGCAGCTTGATGAAGGGGCTTGGCCCCAATAACGTTTGCTGGGATCTCACCTTAACTAAAAGAGGCCTTGGAGTTTTTGCAGAAGCATTGAGTAGACTGTGCCTTTGTTTCTATTGTTGTGTCTATAATTAAAGGTGAACCAAGCCTTTTATTGTTTAGGGTTTAGAAATTCCTGATTCTCACCATAATCCACACCCGGAGCGCAGGCCATTTTACTTCTCATTTCAGCTGTGTATTGTTTGTCAATTGTCTGCCGAAGGAAACAGTTCTCTGAGGAGGAAAGAGAGACAATTTGAAGGCAGAGACTACAGAACACAGAAAGCAAAAATAATCTCAACTCCTCATTGTTACTGTTGGAGAATGCTATTGTTGAAATAAATCACTGTTGGAGTAAGTTACTGTTGGAGTAAGGTACTGTTGGAGTAAGTTACTGTTGGAGTAAGGTACTGTTGGAGTAAGGTACTGTTGGAGTAAGGTACTGTTGGAGTAAGGTACTGTGGGATATTTTACTGTAGGAGTATGTTACTGCTGGAGTATGTTACTGTAGGAGTATATAACTGTTGGAGTATGTTAGTGTTGGAGTACTGTATGTTACTGTTGGAATATGTTACTATAGAAGTATGTTACTGTTGGGATAATTTACTGTTGAAGTGTGTTCCTGTAGGAGTATATTACTGTAGGAGTATATTACTGTAGGAGTATGCTAGTGTTGGAGTATGTTACTGTAGGAGTATGTTACTGCTGAAGTATGTTACTGCTGAAGTATATTACTGTAGGAGTATGCTAGTGTTGGAGTATGTTACTGTAGGAGTATGCTAGTGTTGGAGAATGCTACTGTGGGAGTATGTTACTGTTGGAGTATGTTACTGTAGGAGTATGTTACGGTTGGGATAATTTACTGTTAAAGTATGTTACTGTAGGAGTATGTTACTGTAGGAGTATGTTACTGTAGGAGTATGTTACTGTTGGAGTATGTTAATATAAGAGTATGCTAGTGTAGGAGTATGTTACTGTAGGAGTATGCTACTGTTGGATTAAGTTACTGTTGGAGCATGTTACTGTTGGAGTAAGTTACTGATGGAGTATGTTACTATTGAAGTATGTTACAGTAGAAGTAAGTTATTGTTGTAATATGTTACTGTAGGAGTATGTTGCTGGTGGGGTAATTTACTGATGGGGTATGTTACTGTTGGAGTATGTTACTGTAGGAGTATGTTACTGTTGGAGTATGTTACTGTTGGAGTATGTTACTGTTGGAGTATGTTACTGTTGGAGTATGTTACTGTTGGAGTATGTTACTGTAGGAGTATGTTACTGTAGGAGTAAGTTACTGTAGGAGTATGCTACTGTAGGAGTAAGTTATTGTAGGTGTAAGTAACTGTAGGAGTATGTTACTGTTGGAGTATGTTACTATTGGAGTATGCTAGTGTTGGAGTAAGTTACTGTAGGAGTAAGTAACTGTGAGAGTATGTTCCTGTAGGAGTATGTTACTGTAGGAGTATCTAACTGTAGGAGTATGTTAGTGTTAGAGTATGCTAGTGTTAGAGTATGCTAGTGTTGGAGTAAAGCACTGCGTATCTTGACAGCGCTATATAAATAAATGATGATGATGATGATGTTACTGTGGGAGTATGTTTTTGTAGGAGTATGTTACTGTAGGAGTATGTTACTGTAGGAGTATGTTACTGTAGGAGTATGTTACTGTTGGAGTATGTTACTGTTGGAGTATGCTAGTGTTGGAGTATGTTACTGTAGGAGTATGCTAGTGTTGGAGTATGTTACTGTAGGAGTATGTTACTGTAGGAGTATGTTACTGTAGGAGTATGTTACTGTAGGAGTATGTAACTGTAGGAGTATGTTAGTGTTGTAGTATGTTACTGTAGGAGTTGGAACAGGCACAAATGTTCTAGGAAATGTAACTTCTCGGGTGCAAGTCTAGTGGCAGGTCTGGTGTAGGATTAGACAGAAGAGGTAGATGCGCCGTGGCCCTAATCATTACCCCTAGGCAGCTGCCTCTTCTGCCTTCTCCTAGTTCTGGCCCTGCTTCCCAATTCTGCATTGGTACCTGAAAACCTAAATGATCCCAATTATACTGACTGTGTTTCAACACAAGATCTGCCATAACCAGGCCAGAAATCAACTTATCACCATTTTCACTTGCATTTCCTCCATGCAAACTGCAACAACCAACGTCATTTTTTTTCTTCTTCGTGATTTAATATTTTATTTTAAATATAATAAATCTTAGTACAGGTATGAGATCGATTATCTGGAAAGCCATTATCCAGAAAACTCCAAATTACAGAAAGTCCGTCTCCCATAGACTCCATTATAATCAAATAACCCACGTTTTTAAAACGGATTTCCTTTTTCTGTGTTATAATTAAACAGTCGCTTGTACTTGATCCCAACTAAGATATAATTAATCCTTATTGGAAGCAAAACCAGCCTATTGGCTTTATTCAATGTTTATATGATTTTCTAGTAGAAGATCCAAATTACAGAAAGATCCGTTAATTGAAAAACCCCAGGTCCCGAGAATTCTGGATTACAGGTCCCATACTTGTACTGGGTGGGCGGGTCATCCTCCACCAGCTCGACAAGGCAAGAGGGTAAGCCTGCGCCACTTGGGGAAATTTAACCAGTGCCACTGCTAAACCACCAATAAGAATCCTCCAGGCAGCGCTGGAACAGCCCGGCAGCCAATAACCTCCCTCTTTAACCTCTCAACCTAATCCCTGCTCGCACCAACCCCATGGGATCACAGGGGAGTACTAACTCCCTGCTCTCTACTTTTTCTTCTCATTCTCTCCCTTCTTCCTTCCATTTATGTTATTCTTTACCCATTTTCTCCTTCCCCAGTGTGGTATTTTCTCCCCATTTACCTTTCTATTCCCTCCTCAAGCAAACACACAGGAACATACCATTTAATAATTAGGGAAACTTCTTTTTTTCAGACTCACCCTCTGCACAGCGGCACAGCTCTCCCAAACAAAGCTTGCCGTATAGCGCACTGCTCTCATTAATGTGGTAGAATTTGGTGCAACGGTTCTCTGTCAGGGCAGAAAAGAGATAAGCAGACATCAAATTGTATAGATAAAAAAAAATCTTATTTTCATTCATATTTGAAACACTGTTCGGAGGCAATGTTCCCTCTAATTCCTTCTCTGAAAAATTCTTTTGTGCGCACATTTTTTTTTTTTTTTTTTATAAAACTACAATCGTAGATCAGAATAAATGCAAAATTTTGCACTTTCAAACAACAATTGTTGTGTGCGCTGACCCATGAGCGCACAGCTTAGAGGGAGCATTGTTCAGGGGAGGACAGCTAGGAGGCAAAGATCTTGACATTTTATTGATATTTAAGGGATACTGTCATAGGAAAACATGTTTTTTTTTATAAAATCCATCAGTTAATAGTTAATATCTGTACTGAAATCCGTTTTTCAGAAGTGCAAAAGGATGTTTTAATATTTAATTTTAAAATCTGACATTGGGTTAGACATATTATCAGCTTCCCAGATGCCCCCAGTCATGTCACTTGTGCTCTGATAAAATGCAGTCACTCTTTACTGCTGCACTGCAAGTTGGAGTGAATTCACCCCCCAAGCAGCCCATTAGCAGAACAATGGGACAACAGAACCTGGTAGATATAAGAACAGCACTCAAGTGTAAAAATCCAGGTCCCACTGCGACTCCTTCAGTTACACTGAGTAGGAGAAACAACAGCCTGCCAGAAAGCAGTTCCATAGTGCAGCACTGGCTCTTTCTGAATCACATGACCAGGTAATGTAGCTACTACAAGAAGAAAAGTAAATCAATCGTAACAGAGGATAATAAACGCCCTTACCTGGAGTATAATAGTCATACACTGTAACAGAAGCTGGTTGAACGAGACCCATCTCAAAATACTGGTGAGCATAAAACTTGATGCATTCTGGCTCAGTGTTGGAGATCTTAAAATAAAGTGGAAAAAGAAATGAATATAGAGAAATGGGCAGAGAGGAGGGTCATCTTTAATTGTGTCAAAGCATTGAGAAAACAGACTTTACAGAAAACAGTATTGTTTCCATGCCTGGACTGAGATTCAAAATGTTATATCATATTTTTAAGTAGACAGAGGCCCATACAACACCCTACAGGTCCAAAGAGAAGACTGTGGCCTGTCCAGGAAATAACAGAAATTCACATAACTAGAGCAATAATGGGTTGTGATGTGATTTTTGAAGTAAAATGGTTGTTTGGATGAAGAGCTAATTGGGGAAAATTATGGATGGAAAAGCTAATTGGGGAAAAAGGAGAATATCAGCTTAATATATCAATGATTACTAGATATAAAGTATGTGCTAGAGAGGATGTGTATGACTGGAGAGCACCCACAACTTACTTTATCTACGTAGAGAATAAGGGTTCCCTTCTCATTTGCTCCTTTGTTGATTTCATACTTGGAGATGTATTTGTCCACTCCATCCTTTAGCTGTGTGTAACAGTAAGAGAGGATTATCATGGGTCATGGAAAGCCAGGGAGAAAGCTGCCCATCATTGTTCATGGTCTTCTAAGTATCAACATTTCATTATACACGTCAATGTATCTATTGTCTTGATAAACACCACTAGGCTTAGGACTTTACAATTCTACTTATAACGTGGTGCCCCACATATTTGGTACTTACCTTATTTAGGGAATCTGTATCAGGATAGAAGCCGGTCATCATTGAAATATCGATGATGGACATGGTGGCATCAGAATCTTTGAGAAACCTGGTGAGTAGAATGAGTTGTAAATACTGTATGCCATAAAGTTGCTTTACTCACATGAGAGCTCATTTCAGTACATTTGTACTCAACAGCAGTATTCATACAAAAAAAAGCTTGTGTATTTATGACTTAGGAAAACGTTGCAAAAAAGCAGTTTTATTATGGTGTTTTTCTGACTTTGGTCCCATTGATTTTCAAGTCCAGACTGGTGTAAAATTTGGGTGCATCGTCTCTCCCAGTTGTACCTACATAGGCAGGATTGTCACAAGGGGGTGGGATTTGGATTATTCAAGGAATGTCTGGGCATGGTCAGTGAGTTGGTGGCATGATCTAAAGAACTCTAATTTTACATTTACACTTTTGGCAGGTACTCAGTAAATGTGTTTCCAAACATATATGCTGGGCAGAGACATGGTCTATAAGAAGGCCATGTATTCAGGGCAGGTGACAATCTAGAATCCAAGAGTATAGGTCAGGGTGATGGCAGAGGAAAAATTCCAATAAAATTCCAAGCTGAGGTCATCAATAACAAATGTGTGAACAGCCCTAAACCGTTAATAAGTTTGACAACACCTGGTTCAAGCAAAGAATATGAACAGCACCAGCAGTGGAGCAGAGTCAGACTTGGACTTGTGGTAATGCAGTAGGAGACCTATGGTGGGAATTAGAAAGGGGCTCCTGGGAATTATCCTTGGCAGAGGCCACTTGGGGAACTTACTGTAATCTGGCACACCAGTTTTACCATGGTGGAACTCATGAAAACTTATAAAGAGTACCTAGAATCCCCCTTGCTCCCTACACACGCATAAAGAATAATGCAAAAAACGTTTTATATAATATGGGATCAGTCTAGTTAATGTATTTTTTCCAGGTTCGTTGGAACATAGTTAAATGCGTATGTTGCATTAAGAAAAAGGCTCAGCAACCACGTGACATTAAAGTTTAGGTATTGGGGGTTGTTTAGTGTCATGCAGAATAATTGGACAAATACTCTTTACACACCTTGCACAGACTTCAATTGACACTGCAGCCACAGCACCATTTGGGACCTTCACTGATTTAATAGAAAGAAAATAACAAAGGTCAAAAAGAACTAACAAAAGGAAACAAACAAACCTCACAATAGGGCAATGGGACATTTTGAGCTTTGCTGCTAGTAAACCTGGGAGATCCAGCTGCATAACTCCCTGGGATTCCCTGCCACTGCCCTTCTGGATATGCACACAAATATAGGGACCTACCCCTTTTAGGTTTTCCATCTATTTTCCTAAGAAAGTCCTGGCATCTGTAACCTGGATACCTTGACACCATGTGTTCTCTGTTGGCCTGGTTAGATGGTAACCAGTTCAACTTACTTGCTGACAGAAAGTCCAGGACTCTTTCTTCTACCTGCTTAGGAAGGGGAATGTCTGCTGGAGAGCCTGGGACTACAAGGTCCCATTAAAGGAAGACCACTTGAATGAGGAACATACAGTAGTAGGTGTATGATAGGCAGGCCAGCTAGAAAGAGCAGTTCTGAGCTCCAACATAGAAATATAGATTGAAGGTATTTTTCCAATGTGATACTGCATGTTAAGGTGACCATAGATGTTTTGATTTTTAAAAGATCTTTTTGTTATTGTAGGACATGAAATGATTGTGTAAATGCATGATTTGTCCATCAACAAAAAGACCATTTCAAGTCTAGTTGAAGCTTGGAAACTGTGGGTAGCTGCCTGCTTGGCCCGATAAAGATTTTCAAACTGGCCGATCAATTTTCTGCTTGATCAGCCACTAACCTCACAATAATTTGACGGATTGTCGTATCACACGAAAAATAGTCGAAAAATCTTAACATCTATGGCCACTTTAAGTGTAGGGATCATAGTGGAATGGGAACTCCATTGTTGGTCCTATGTGAATACTTCATTTTGTGTGCTAAAACTTCTGGAGTCCAGAAATCCTGTTTGTGCAGCTGAGAGGTACAGTTCTGCAACACCTCTCCAACACATGTATGCAAGGGCCCAGCTGAGACTGACGGTGTGATGTAATTCATTGCTCTACACTAGGGCTCCCCAACCTTTTTTCATTGTGAGCCACATTCAAATGTAAAAAGAGTTGGGGAGCAACAAAAGCATGAAAAAGTCCCTTGGGTGCCAAATAAGGACTGTGATTGGCTATTTTGTAGACTGGCAATCTACAAGAGGCTCTACTTGCCACTATACTTAGTTTTTATGCAATTAAAACTTTCTTCCAAGCCTGGAATTCAAAAATAAGCACCTGGTTTGAGGACACTGAAAGCAACATCCAAGGGGTTGGAGACAAACATGTTACTCACTAGCTACTGGTTGGGAATCACTGCTCTACACCAATTATGTGGGAGTTCTGGGTAGAAAAATATGGGTTACACACTAATAAATCTATTGGTGAAGGCAAGGCCTGAGGAGAAAGAATACTGACTTCTTCTGGATCTGGATCCTGACTTCTTCTGGATACCTTCAGGGTCTGCTCCCCCTACTGTTACAACACTGGATCTACTTCTTAGTAGCACATGGTTTTTTTAAAGAGAGTTATACAATAACAGCTAAACTCACTCACCATCTTTTTCTTCATTCACCTTCACAGAGACATCAAAGTTTTGACATGTCATTTGCTTCTCGATTTCAATACTGTGATACACAGATACTACCTGCACAGGAAATGACATCACCGTGAACATTATTAGGAAACGATGACATCATAAACATCAAAATGACACATGGTTAAAGAAATATGTGAAGTCAAGACTGTTGAAGTGCTCTACTTTCTTCTATAGTTTTTAATTACACAAAGTATCATTTTCAGTCCAGCTGTATGAACAAACTCTAAGACCCCAGCTGGTACATGTGGAAGAGGGTGCCCTCTACAAGACTTCCGACACCGTCACAAAAATTTGGAGAAACAAAAACATCTTCCCCTGCCTTCTGCAATTAAGTTGGAATTGTGAGAAAACGCTGCATTGTGGGAAACAAATATGGCAGTGGCACATTGGTAAGGTAAGGAAAGGACCCTTAGTGATTCTCTTTAATATAGAAGATTATGTGTTGTCCTTATTTTCATGCAACTGAGCTTTTGGTTGGGTGGCAAGTTATTCGTGACAAGGAAGTGCTTTGATGACGGGAAATAATTGATCCTACAACTTATTAACTAACGAGTAAAGATGATCATGGCTATAAACGAACATGCTCAGGTACAGTATAGTGATGTGTGGTCTGGCCCGATACCCACGTGTGGGGCAGGTTTGGGCCGACCTCCCATCTCCGGTTGCGGGTTGAGCATTTCTTCCTGCTCTCCCTGCCTGCCACCTTGCACTTCCGGTGCAAGACACGCGCCTTATTGTCCCGCCCATTTTTGTGACATCATCACCAGGGCTGGTTGGCGCGGGTCTATAAAAAGAACCCTGAAGTCGTGGGCGTGCCAGGTGGAGGGAGGGCAGGTTAGGGTTGGGTGCGGTTCGGTAAAACCCGTCCCACACATCACTAGTACAGTATATGGTTCAGGTTGTACTTACTGTCAGAAGAACTTGTCCTGGGCCTTTAGCTTTAATCACAAAGTCTTGATTTATGGTAGTCTGTAAAATGAATAAATAAATGTTTGTGAGAGAGCAGGAGTGTAAATATCCATAAATACTTGTCTCTTGAATATTCACACAAGTAACTCTTTAAGTGGGTAGGGAATGCTGAGAGATCAATTTCTCTTTCACCAAGTAGTCAAGGAAGTTGTCAGGAGAAAGAAAGTGGCTGCTCTGATGTTCTTCTGCTTAGGAAAGATGTGAGAAAGGTTTCTAATTCTTTTCCTAAGCAGAAGAACATCAGCCTCTTTCTTTCTCCTGACAACTTCCTTGACTACTTGGTGGTCAGACTGGTGGGAAACCGACCAGCAGGTGGCGCTGTTGTAACAAAATTCATTCATATTAACAGTACATGTATCCCTTAATATCTTGCAAATTAAATGAAATAAATAATGAATGTAAATTGCAAAAGTGTTTAGAATAGCACCCGCATCAATTTTACATTCACTTATTTTAAAGGTTTACGTATCCTTTAAGATCATATTCATACATAGATATTACAAATTCAAAAGGGTTGACAAACTTTCAATCACCGCTGTAAAAGGCAACGTTTTCCAAAAGAAGGTTCTTCTGTGGATGTTACATGTGCATTCCCTTACTTCTGTATATTCCTTTACATATTATTTTACTCCTATTTTTATTAAGCTCATTGTCTTTATAATCAATATTTAATATCAGTTGATCTTAGTATTTGCTTATATTCACATTTGCTCTATAGAAACGATGTGCCTCTTTTATCACATATTAAAGTTTAAGTTGCATTAGTCACTTAAATATTTTTGTGGCAGCTCTCTCTCTGAGCCGTGCCTCATATACATACCTCTTCTGAACGTGGCATCATGGCGTTCTCATTATCAATGCGGATATCTGAAGGGTTTTTTTTCTCAGGGAGGTAGATAGAGACGTCCATGCTCAAGTCACTAACATGTGGCACATCCAGCTGATACTGAGCCAGAGCTTGGAACATTATAATGGTAGCCTGGAAAATGCAATATACCAGTTATCTTAATGAGTAATATCTTAAAAATATCTTTCTAAAACTATGGCCACCCATGGTGGGGAGGATACCACAGTGTGGGGGCCACATTTATGGAGATATTTGATAATAATGAGCAGTTGTTATCAAGGAACACTCTTTTGAACACCTAGAACCGGACTCCCCAACCGTTCTTACTAGAGAGCCAAATTCAAATATAAAAATAATTGGGGAGCAACTCAAGCATGAAAAAATTCCTTGGGAGGTGCCAAATAAGGGCTGGGATTGGCTATTTTGTAGCCTTTATGTGGACTGGAAACCTACACTAGGGATGTAGCGAACTGTTCGCCGGCGAACTAGTTCGCACGAACTTCGACTGTTCGCGTCCGCCGAATGTTCGCGAACGTCGCGCGCCGTTCGCCAATATGAGTTCGCGTTCGATTCGAACAAAAATCGTTCGACCATTCGACCATTCAATTCCTTCGACCGCTAAAATCGAAGGATTTTCGTTCGAATCGAACGATCGAAGCCATTCGATTGAATGAAATCATTCGATAGAATGGCTTCGATCGTTCGATTCGAATGAAAATCGTTCGATCGAACGATTAAAATCCTTCGATCGTTCGAATCGAACGATTTTGCAGGTGTTCGAAGTTCGCAAACTGTTCGCGAACTGTTCGCATTTTTTGCCGGTGTTCGCGAACGGCGTTCGCGAACACATAAACGGCAGTTCGCTACATCCCTAACCTACACGGGGTTTGTCAGTACACCTGGTTTTTATGAAACCAAAACTTGCCTTCAAGCCTGGAATTGAAAAATAAGCACCTGCTTTGAGGCCACTGGGAGCAACATCCAAGAAGTTGGTGAGGAACATGTTGCTCATGAGACACTGGTTGGGCTGAGCTACAATGTTTGTTTGATACGAATATTTGATAGAAAACCAATAAGAATATAAACTACCTGTTAGTATCGTCTTTATATAGGAGACTTTTGTACGTTTTAGCTGGGCATAATCTAGTTTTTTATGGAATTTTCAGGGTCAGATTTTTTTCAGGGGCTTTTTTTTGACTAATGAACAGTCCCAGAAATAAGAGGGAAAGTGGGGCAATGGCAGGCAGTTAAGGGGTGGGCTTTTGTTACTGGGGGGTTAGTTCTCCTTTAACAAACATAAACATGACTATTATTACATTACAGAGTCTTATTGCAATCACTGCGTAAGGGGATAGCATAGATAATGTGAACCGGAAGGCATCACTTACTTGCGTGGAATCAAAAACCGCTCCATAATATCTCTTCTCATTTAGCCAACGCACTATGGCCCTGGTTGGATCATGCTCCTTCAGTTTAAGGAGGGTCAGAAGAGCATACGATGTGGCCTCCAGCGAGATAAAGAATGCATGTGGCTCTTCCCAGTGGCTCTTATCTACAAAACACAGCAAGAACAATCAGAGGAGGTCCAAAAAAGTTTATGATGGAGCTAACTGATGGCTGTAGGTGTCAATGAAACCAGGAAAACAATATGCAGCCAACTACGCCTGTCCAGCTCAGGCACCCAAAAATTATCAACCTGAACAGAAATCACCTGATGATGCATAATGAAGAACCTTACAGATCTCTACTCTGCCTGGTTACTTTTCTCTACTCAGGAATGTTATGCCTTTATGTCATTTTGGTGGTTGTTAAACAAGGGCATTTGGGCTGGTAATCCCATTGGCTGATAATTGTCAAATGCAAAAACAAAATGAAAGCCATAGCTTGCAACCCAAGTCATCCAGGGCTTGAACTATTCCCTTAAATCAGGGGCCACCAATGTTTTTAACATGTGAGCCACATTCAATCCAGAAAAGAGTTGGGGAGCAACTTGGGCATGATAATCATAAACGTTTCTGTGGGTGCCAAATAAGGGCATCCTACGGGATAAGGGCACCCTACGGGATGATCTGTTCAGCAGTACATCTGGTATTGTGCAACCAAAACTTGCCTTTTAAGCCAGGAACTCAAAAAGAAGTAGTTGCTTTGAGGCCACTGAGAGCAACATCCAAGGGGTTGGAGAGTAACATGTTGACACTGGTTGGGGATCACTGCCTTATGTAGAGGAGGTCTGACGGCATAACAAATATAACCTGAAGACTATTTCATAATGTCTTCCCAAGAGCAGTGAAAATTGCATGAAAAGAAACAATCAATCACTAGAACTAATCTCACCTTTTGTACCCATGAGCAATTTTTAAAGACTCCCTGCATGAGTTTCTTAAGCTTTTAGGTGCTGATGTTTTTCTTAGTTTCAAAAGGCTAAGATGATTAACTAAGCTTTTTACTATAAACACCCTGTGTCAAAAGGCACAAACAATCTAAAATTGGCCCGAAATGTGTTTTACTATTAGGGTCGGCCCAGACCTGCTCCCTGCACATAACCCTGCTGCTGATTATGGCTTCCTTAAAGGAAACCTTTAAAATAATTGATAAGTGTGCTATTCTAAGTACTTTTGTAATTTACATTCATTATTTATTTTCTTTTGATTCCAAGATATTAAGGGATACATGTGCTGTTAATATGAATGAATTTTGTTACAACAGCGCCACCTGCTGGTCAGTTTCCCACCAGTCTGACCAGCAAGTAGTCAAGGAAGTTGTCAGGAGAAAGAAAGAGGCTGCTCTGATGTTCTTCTGCTTAGGAAAAGAATTAGAAACCTTTCTCACATTTATATACATAGCTGTTACCTGTTGCTGCTTTCTGTAGTATCTGTGTGTCCTGGAGCTTCCCGGCCAGTGCAAGTGCATAGGATGTGATTGCAATTGAATAGGGTTTGCGCAGTTGTGAATATCTAGCCCACAAGAAGTTGACAGCCCTGTTAATATGATCTCCCAGGCTCTAGGGTAAAGAACAGCATTAACAGTTAACAAACCCTGGGGATTCTACATCATTCAGTTTAAGAGCTTAAGCTTAAGTTGTGGTTTTCTTTAGATCTCTTTAGAAATTTCTGTACAGTGTTTTGGCAGTGTTTGTTCAATATAACGGTTAACCTACCCCTGCTGAAAATGATAAGGATATTAGAAGTCACTGAGGGGTTGTTCTGTGACCATATAAAGGCACAAGGCTACAGGCTGAGTTATATAGGGAACTCTGAGTATCACTCATGTATTATAAGGGATAATGTACCCCCTACTGTAAATGATAAGGATATTAGAAGTCACTGAGGGGTTGTTCTGTGACCATATAAAGGCACAAGGCTACAGGCTGAGTTATATAGGGAACTCTGAGTATCACTCATGTATTATAAGGGATAATGTACCCCCTACTGTAAATGATAAGGATATTAGAAGTCACTGAGGGGTTGTTCTGTGACCATATAAAGGCACAAGGCTGCAGGCTGAGTTATACAGGGAACTCTGAGTATCACTCATGTATTATAAGGGATAATGTACCCCCTACTGTAAATGATAAGGATATTAGAAGTCACTGAGGGGTTGTTCTGTGACCATATAAAGGCACAAGGCTGCAGGCTGAGTTATACAGGGAACTCTGAGTATCACTCATGTATTATAAGAGATAATGTACCCCCTACTGTAAATGATAAGGATATTAGAAGTCACTGAGGGGTTGTTCTGTGACCATATAAAGACACAAGGCTGCAGGCTGAGTTATACAGGGAACTCTGAGTATCACTCATGTATTATAAGGGATAATGTACCCCCTACTGTAAATGATAAGGATATTAGAAGTCACTGAGGGGTTGTTCTGTGACCATATAAAGTCACAAGGCTGCAGGCTGAGTTATACAGGGAACTCTGAGTATCACTCATGTATTATAAGGGATAATGTACCCCCTACTGTAAATGATAAGGATATTAGAAGTCACTGAGGGGTTGTTCTGTGACCATATAAAGGCACAAGGCTGCAGGCTGAGTTATACAGGGAACTCTGAGTATCACTCATGTATTATAAGGGATAATGTACCCCCTACTGTAAATGATAAGGAGATTAGAAGTCACTGAGGGGTTGTTCTGTGACCATATAAAGGCACTAGGCTGCAGGCTGAGTTATACAGGGAACTCTGAGTATCACTCATGTATTATAAGGGATAATGTACCCCCTACTGTAAATGATAAGGATATTAGAAGTCACTGAGGGGTTGTTCTGTGACCATATAAAGGCACAAGGCTGCAGGCTGAGTTATACAGGGAACTCTGAGTATCACTCATGTATTATAAGGGATAATGTACCCCCTACTGTAAATGATAAGGATATTAGAAGAAACTGAGGGGTTGTTCTGTGACCATATAAAGACACAAGGCTGCAGGCTGAGTTATACAGGGAACTCTGAGTATCACTCATGTATTATAAGGGATAATGTACCCCCTACTGTAAATGATAAGGATATTAGAAGTCACTGAGGGGTTCCGTGGCCATATAAAGGCACAAGGCTGCAGATTCTTTAACATATTTTACATTACCTAACCTTGTTTATTATCCATCAAAACATTATCTTTGAATGCTATTTATAATTTGGCATAAAAGTATTTGCCTGATGCTTTTACATTACTTTTCTTGCCCCCATTTTCCTGTATGAGGGGGCTGCCATATTTGTGCAGCAGGAGTCCGTTAGCATTAGAGACTCTGACAGGCTGAGATGGGACAGTCAGATTAGCAACACAGTCAGGTTTAGGAACTTCAAGTAATAATTAATTACAAAAGAAGAACTACTGTATCAGCAAAAAACGATCAACTTGACCTATATGTAATTTTTATTGTAGATTAATATTTTGAAATGAAAATTTTTAATGTCAGTATCACTTTAAATGAGAGAGGCAGCTCTTTATGCACATAATTTTTTGCAGTTTTACCCCAATATATAAGTGAATGAGTACAAGACCATTGAGTGTTTACATGTGGGCTGCTTTGATTTTTTTTGCCCGGGCTGCTTTTTAGCCTCAGTCCGGCCCTGTTTCAGGTACACAGAGGCCCAATTAGTCCACATAGAGGCCCAAACAGCCCCCACGAGCCCACTAAATACTGACTTTATATGGCACCTTTTAGCAGCCCCTCTGGCATTTGCCAGAACCCACAGATTGCCAGTCCGGGCCTGACTCTGAGTATCACTCATGTATTATAAGGGATAATATACCCCCTACTGTAAATGATAAGGATATTAGAAATCGACGAGGGATTCTGAGACAATATAAAGGCACAAGGCTAAATATTTTTTTCAGTTAGGAAATGTTGGGCGGTTGGCTGTATCTTCACTGAAGTATATCACATATTACACAGAAGACATATTGATTCTCAGCAGTGTGACCCAGTTACTCACAGTCAGGTGTGGGGTACAAATGTCCCGGCTCTCTAGCATAGAGATGAGTACAAAGGCAGTGAGGGCTGCATCTGGTTCTGCTGCTCCTTTTTTATTTCCACCCTGGGAAAGAGAAAGATTTTCTTTGGATAGGTACACAAATTATATTCCCCTAGGTCCAACCTCTTCCAAGAAAGAGTTCCTGAACAAAGAAGTAGACCCATAACTTGCCTTATATACTGCCTGGGTGCGTTATTAGAAGAGCAAGAAAAGACAGATGAAAGGCTGAGGGGCATATTTGTATACACAGTGTCCTTGTCTCAGCACGTGTATGTTAGCTCCACTCATGTGCTCCTAGCAACAGAGACCTGCACTAAAGTCCTGCATGCCGCAGGCACCCCAACCTTGAGCCAAGTGATGGGCCTGCTATAAAGGGAAATGCAAAAGGATGCCCATGTCCCAACACTTCCATTGCCGGTGCAGGTTAACTTTTGCACATTATGATGGAGTTGTACCCAACAGCACTGGGTATAAATGTAGGGCAGAGATCATTTTTGGAAGAAACCATGGCTCTTTGTGCTCCACCTTCATAGATGAGCTCTAAAACATATCTGTATGGATATCGCCCAGCACATACCACCATTTCCATATGGATGACAGGTCCTTTCTCTATGAACATTCCATCGGGCATCTGCGTCTCCAGTATAAGCCACTTGATTGCACCACAGAGAACATTATCATCAATATATGTGTATTCCTTGGACATGGCAAACACTTTAGCTACGTAAGCTGTGAGCCTGGAAAGAGAAGGAAAAGAACAATAATTTGCAGAGAAGACACTTATTGTTGCATTAGACTTATTGTTTAGGAGTCATTGAGTCACAGACCAAAGGGCAGGATTTGGAGGTAGTTCTGAAGGCTTACAGTGGAAGAAGGCGTTGGCAGGCTTAGCAGTGGTCAAATAGGACTACTTAACGGAACAGTAACACCAAAACAGGTGTTTTAAAAGAATGGCACTATAATGTTCTGTTGCCCTGCACTGGTACAACTGGCTGGGTCAGAAATACAACTATAATTAATAAACAAGCTGCTGTGTAGACATGGGGGCAGCCATTCAAGCACAGGATACACAGTAGATAACAGATAAGTACTACTATAGTTTATATAAACAAGCTGCTGTGTAGCCATGGGGGCAGCCATTCAAGCACAGGATACACAGTAGATAACAGATAAGTACTACTATAGTTTATATAAACAAGCTGCTGTGTATCCATGGGGGCAGCCATTCAAGCACAGGATACACAGTAGATAACAGATAAGTACTACTATAGTTTATATAAACAAGCTGCTGTGTAGCCATGGAGACAGCCATTCAAGCACAGGATACACAGTAGATAACAGATAAGTACTACTATAGTTTATATAAACAAGCTGCTGTGTAGCCATGGGGGCAGCCATTCAAGCACAGGATACACAGTAGATAACAGATAAGTACTACTATAGTTTATATAAACAAGCTGCTGTGTAGCCATGGGGGCAGCCATTCAAGCACAGGATACACAGTAGATACCACAAGCTGCTGTGTAGCACAACAGGACATAATATTGTCATTAATTTAAAACATTTTCATATTTTGGTGTTACTGTTCCTTTAATATTGGCCTGAAATCTAAAACTTTGTAACCAATCTATTATGGAAACACCGCAGTTTTGGCAGTACAGTAAATAAACATACAGTCAAGTTGCTGGATTCTTGTATCAGGGAAAGAAAGCAGCAACCCAGCTTCCGTAGTCTCCCATATGAGTTGGGTCTGGGATGTTAGATTATCAGTTATGCTTTTTTTCAAATGATGACAACATTCCTTTAATTAGTGTCGGACTGGCCCACTGGGATACCAGGAAAACTCCCGTTGGGCCAATGTATCTGTGGCTCTTCTTGCTTCTAACCATTGATCCTATTTCATGGACATAACACTATTTCTTTATGGGACAAAATAGGCTTAATAATGGAAGAATAAAGTATAGTAAGTAGATATAAAAGACAAGGAGAATAAAGAGGTTGACTGAGAAGAGGAGGAATAATAGTTTGGAAAGTGGTCCCACTTTCTAAGGTTTTGGGGTTTTTGGATGCCCATTTGGGCATGTTTATGTCCTTACTGTTCATCCATGCCTCCCCATGCTACTGCACTTTCACACTTTCTCTTTGTGGAATTATCAGACCAGCTGAATGTGGCAATTGGTTGCAGTGAGAATGTCGATATAGGAGCCTTACCACGTGCTGGATGGCCTTTCTTGGAATGCTGAAAAGGAGAGGTCAGATTTCCGGAAAGCCAGTTCTTTCTGATAACCTAAAAAGACAGACGTTTTATAGTAATATAACCTTATATATCTATGTTTTTAGTATACTAAGAGAAAATTCTAGGGTATCATTTAGACATCACATCAACCCCTGCTTTCAGTGGCGTAAGTATAGAGTAAGCAAATGCAGGGGGGCCTGGGGAACATGGGGGCTCGGACTGCGGGGCTGCTTCCCACAAGGTAGGAAATGGCTAGAAGGGTTGGGATGATGGGGAACAGAGTGAGCCAGGCCCCTCTGAAGATTTTTTTTTTCAGGGGGGTCCAGCGTATTCTAGTCACGCCACCGCCTTTAAAGGAGAATTCAACCCTTACTGAAAAAAGACCCCCCTCCCTCCTCCCCCCCAGCCTAGCTGCCCCCCCGGGGATATGCTCCATACCTTTTACTTACCCCTTGGTGCAGATTCAGGGATTGCAGTTCACGGCAGCCATCTTCCGGGTCTTCGTGTCTTCTTCCGACACTTAGGCAACTTCCATCCTTTTTGGCCCATGCGCAGTTGTCGCAAACCAGGAAATTGCTCCAACTGCCCATGCGCCGCTTCGCCGGTCTCAGTCCCGGACCCGGAAGATGGCTGCTGTGAACTGAGATCCCTGAATCTACATGAGGGGTAAGTAAAGTGCCCAGTTTAATCTTCAAAACTGCCATTCATTGGCCTCCATCCCAAAGGAATCTCCTTTATTTGTCTGAGAAGGACTTGATGCATCACTCTGCATAGTGATTGTTACACTCACACCTTATCTACTCACCATCTTTAATGTTGTTGAGGGCTTTTTCTCTTCTGTCCACTCCAACTCGCTCCCACTGCCCGGTGGCATCAAGATACCGAGTAGTGATGACATTAGTAGTCATTCTCATCATGTTCTGCTCTCCACAACCGTCTGGCATCTGAATTAAGTGATGAAGCCGGCTGCCATCAATGGCATTCTCCACCAGCTGACTAATTGGGGTTCCTAAGTATAAAAGAGAATCAATGAAAAATGAATAGGAATAGTTAAGGCAGTGATGTCCAACTTCTGTGGTACCGAGGGCCGGAATAGAGCAGGCAGAGTATGTCAAACACAGGGAGCATATGGCAGGCTGAGTATAGCACATGCAGCATAGAATAGACAGAATATTGCACACACACAGAACAGGCAGAGTATGGATGACACAAACAGGCAAAGTATGGCAGGAAGAGTATGGCATACACACAGCGTAGAACAGGCAGAGTATGACACACACAGGCAGCATAGGGCAGGCTGAGCATGGCACACACAGGCAGTGTAGAGTTGGCTGAGTATGGCACACACAGGCATTGTAAGACAGGCAGAGTATGGAGCAAACAGGCAGTCTAGAGCAGGCAGAGTATGGCACACACAAGCAGAGTAGGGCATGCAGAGTATGGCACACACCGGCAGGCAGAGTATAGCACATGCAGCATAGAATAGACAGAATATTGCACACACACAGAACAGGCAGAGTATGGATGGCACAAACAGTCAAAGTATGGCAGGAAGAGTATGGCACACACACAGCGTAGAACAGGCAGAGTATGACACACACAGGCATCTTAGAGCATGCAGAGTATGGAACACACAGGAAGTGTAAAGCAGGCAGAGTATGGCACACAGAAAGAGTAGGGCAGGCAATGTGTGGTGCACACAGGCGGTGTAGAGCAGGCAGAGTATGGCACATACAAGCAGAGTAGGCCTGGAAAGAGTATGGCACACTCAGGCATTGTAGAACAGGCAGGTTATGGCACACACAGGGAGCATAGGGAAGGTAGATTATGGCACACACAGGGAGCATAGGGAAGGTAGATTATGGCACACCGGGAGCATAGGGAAGGTAGATTATGGCACACACAGGGAGCATAAAACAGGCAGAGTATGGCACACAAAGGCAGCATAGGGCAGCCAGAGTATGGCACATATGTGCAGTGTAGAGCAGGCAGAGTATGGCACACACAGGCAGTGTAGGGCAGGAGGAGTATGGCACACACAGGTAACATAGAGAAGGCAGATTATGGCACACACAGGGAGCGTAGGACAAGCAGAATATGGCACACACAGGAAGTGTAGAGGAGGCAGAGTATGGCACACACAGGTAACATAGAGCAGGTGGAGTATGGCACACACAGGGAGTATAGGGCAGGCAGAGTATGGCACACACAGGTAACATAGAGCAGGTAGAGTATGGCACACACAGGGAGTATAGGGCAGGCAGAGTATGGCACACACACAGGGAGCATAGAACAGGCAGATTATGGCACACACAGGGAACATAGGACAGACAGAGTATGGCACACACAGGCAGCATAGGGAAGGCAGAGTATGGCACACACAGGTAACATAGAGCAGGTAGAGTATGGCACACACAGGGAGTATAGGGCAGGCAGAGTATGGCACACACACAGGGAGCATAGAACAGGCAGAGTATGGCACACACAGGGAACATAGGACAGGCAGAGTATGGCACACACAGGCAGCATAGGGAAGGCAGAGTATGGCACACAGTGAGCATACGACAGACAGACAGAGTATGGTACACACAGGGAGCATAGAACAGGCAGATTATGGCACACACAGGCAGAGTAGGGCAGGCAGAGTACATATGCCACACACAATGGCAGCACCAAATGGGGATTTACAGCCTGAATTTGAGATGTGAATAATGCAAGTGCCAGTTAATCCCAGTGCTAATAATTTCTACATTTTACATAAAGTAAGCAATTTTAGCCACCAGGCTTTAATGGGGGGAGGGGGGCACACAAAGGTGGGCTGTGGATCACCAGTTGGACAGCACTAAGTTCAGAGGTTCTGTAGATCATATTAACTTGGGTCAATAAATAGAATGAGATGGCAGTAACTGGTGAGAAGCCTCTTAGACATGTTTATCAACATCTACATTTCCTTCTTTCTATTCACCTTGTAAAATGACTTTGATGTCAATGTCTGACTTGGGAACAATATTTGGTGCAATCAGTGCTCCAATTTTTACTTCTTGCCACACATCTGTGGGAAAAAAACAATCCATATGGTCAAACCTTTATATATATATATATATATATATATATATATATATATATATATATATATATATATATATATATATATATATATATATATATATATATATATATATATATATATATATATATATATATATATATAAATGACATATAAACGACAAATACTGACCTTTTCCTAATAATTCTGGTTCTAAAATAACTGTAGTCAATGTTTTTGAAACAAGCATTCCTTCGGACTAGAACAGATCAACAAGAAAATGCCAAATGAATACACAGAAACAACAACTCTGACAGAGACAGTTCTTTCTTAGACGCGCACTAAAATGTATTGTTCATGGAGCTTACTTACCACAACTCTTAGCTTTTTCAGCACACCATCTGAAACAAACTGCTTATAGACCATTGCCGTCACTTCTACATCATGCTCACCAATGGTGAGAGGAACAATGATAAAAGGAACAACAACGGAGGACTCGGCACCAACCCAAACTTCCTGTTGAAACTTCTTTTTGGGTGTGGACAGGCTACAGAACTCTTTATTGTAGTTGAACTGCACTTGCACCTATGCCATAAAATAAAGAAAACATAAAGTTGGCATTACTTACAAGTTGGTGGTTACTGTATATAAACAAATTGATGGATGCTGGTCCTGGCTAATGGGCAAACAATAAAGGCTTATTAAGACCAGTGTAAGCTATTTGGTAGTCCTACACCTCTTCAAGTTGATACAGGAGAAACTGCAAGTTCCAAATTTGCATATGTGTGTGTAACCCTGTTTACATTTGGTTACTGCCTCATAGAAACTTGAACACAGTGACGTTTTTAAGTGCAAAGCAGTTTATTTTTATTGATTGAGTGCAGGGATGGGTGGGCCTGTCAAAGTACCCCAAGATCTGCCAGTGGACCTCAGCCAAGTCTAGCTAACACCTTTTACTGGACCTTAAAACTACCACATACCCAGGCTGGTCTGGAGTCCAGGGTTCGCTTGTGTCAGTGCATGCATTTTCATGTAAGTAGTGACTGGTTGGGTGCATTCGTACTATTCACAAGTTCAAGGAGCAACGATGGGCAAACATTATTAATGAATATCATCAATGTGCCTGCCAATCTTGAATCACAATTGTGGTTGCATTCTAAAATGAGCTCTTTAACACACACACACACTCTAGTGGACCATATTATGTCCTGTCTAACACTGTTTGAGTGGTGGTGGACCTTTTAGGCTATTGTCTGGCTTAGGTGGCTTTTTACTGCTCGATGCAGCCTGAGACAAAGTTCTCCCCTTGCCTCATAGCAGGAGCAGCCCTGGTCTGACACTGTGCATGTGAATGTGCAGCAGCCAGGCCTCCCTTAAATGCATTCCCCTAGCATTGCTTCCATCAGCTCAGATTTTGACCCTAAGAAGTCTGTGGGGCCAATATGCTCCAAGGTATTGTAATGTATGCCCAGCGTTGTAATCAGAATGCTGAAAAGAAACAGTTGGATGTGAGTGTCCATATTTATAACCAAATTTATTACACATATTGACGAAAAATTAATATTTTAAATTTTTTAAGTTTGAAACGTTTTTTTTAAAAAATGTTAATTTAAATTTGGGATAAATAACTCTACAGAGAGGAAGCACCTCATGAGGCAGAGAGGGAGATATGCCAAGGGTAAGATGCAAAGTGCAAGAAACATGGGACTTAAGGCTGGAAATAAGGCCAGCTTCAGTCCTTAAATGTCTATCATGCTCATTGAATTCACCATAGGTTTAAAGCTCATCCACTAGGTTTTAGCCTATAGGGTAGTCCATAAATAAATGGAAATTTAACTGAAACTAGACTTCTTTCCAAAGATTCCTTCTGCTTTGCAATACTTTTTTTCACACTTTACCTTAATTCTGTTGCTGTTATAGTTGTAGATAATGGCTCTAATCTCCACCTGTTCATTCCTCACAACAGAATAAGGCAGTTTTAGATCGATAAAGAATTCCTTTATTGCCTTAATCTCGTGGGGAGGAGCCACACACAGACCTGTGTAAAGAGAAGACAATAAAACAGTCTCAAACAAAGTCACATCACATGAACCTTAGTTCACTAAAATCCCATCTGTAATGGCATTTTAAAGAGAATGTCAAGAAATTTGAATAAATAGTAATAAAGACAAATTCAGATGGGGGTCATCACATGGTCCTGGATCTCAATATCTCCTCCCTTTACTGAGAATAATTAGTAATTTAAGAAGACTTAACAAGATGGTCAGTGCTACTTCTACACATATGTGGACCATCAATGCATTGTGCTAACTGATATGTGGTGTGAGCCATCTTAGTTACAACCCAACTGGTTCTCGCATACCCTTCCTTGTCTCACTTGAACTTTAATAATAAAATCCATGAGAGGATGTGTGGCCATCTGGTTCCTTCCTCCCCTGAACCCTGGCCCTACGAGGGCGCATTCCGTTTTGGGACCTCTTCGGAGGTCCATTGGTACCCTCTCCCTCTGGGGATTGGAAAAAGGGATCCTCCTAGCCTTGCGGTGATGGGGATCTGAAGACCCTTGCCCACTGCCTATGCCTTTTGTGCCGGGGGGGGGGGTTTGGGGATAAAGGGTCTTCCCTTAGCTTCGGCAAGGGGAGTCCGAAGTCTCTGGATCTTTTGCGCCTTTTGGCCAGGGACCAGGGAGTTTTTATTGGACTTTGTCTTTTTTAAGAGTTAGTCATTGCACCCTTTGCACTTTTTTGCACTTGCACTTTTTTGCACTGGGTGACCAAAGCACATTGGGCTTCAATAAGAGAAAAAATAAAGAAAAGTACCCCTCTATTATTGTGCCCTAGGAAGGTGCCTTTGCTGCCTACCCCTAGTTCCAGCCCTGCCTAGGCTATTTGATAGGAATGTAAAATGTAAAAAATATTGAACTAGAACATGAATTTACTTAGCTACAAAAGCTACCAGAAATGACTGCAATAAGAATTAGGGAATGTAAGCTGAAAGTATGGAAGAGGGAATGGAGGACTTTCAAGGCTGCAGCTCCACCTGATGTAACAAAATGGTGAAAGGTTGTTTCTAAAAAAGAGAAAGGTGAAGAAACAGATCATTTTAGAGAGTTTAGTCTAGTCAATTTGTACAGTATTTCCCAAACTGTGAGGATGACCTCAGGATGAAGGCCCAGAACAAGTAAATTAAACAAAAACAAACAGAAAAATGACTATAGAACCGATTTCCAAATGTAGCTTCTAAAGGGCAGCTGCCGATAGCAATAGATCAGCAATCCATTTAGAACAGTCTATTACAAGCTGAAAAATTAAAGCAAATACCTTATGTATTGCTATGGCAACTGTACTTGTGAAATTTTGTACCGATTTTCTTAAATCAACCCTTCTAACATTTTGTAAAAGGAATATAATTTTTTTCCTGTGCTATCCTTTTTCGCTATACCATGCATGTTCTGTGCAATAATATCATAATTAATATCATTGCATGTATATATTTTACAACAGGTTGAAAGGATAAGTAAACCTTTAAAATAAGTGAATGTAAAATTGATGAGGGGGCTATTCTAAGCATTTTTGTAATTTACATTCATTATTTATTTTTTATTCCAAGATATTAAGGGCTACATGTACTGTTAATATGAATGAATTGTGTTACAACAGCGCCACCTGCTGATCAGTTTCCCACCAGTCTGACCAGCAAGTAGTCAAGGAAGTTGTCAGGAGAAAGAAAGAGGCTGCTCTGATGTTCTTCTGCTTAGGAAACATGTGAAAGGGGTTTCTAATTCTTTTCCCAAGCAGAAGAAAATCAGAGCAGCCTCTTTCTTTCTCCTGACAACTTCCTTGACTACTTGGTGGTCAGACTGGTGGGAAACTGACCAGCAGGTGGCGCTGTTGGAACAAAATTCATTCATATTAACAGTACATGTGTCCCTTAATATTTTGCAATAAAAAATAAATAAACAATGAATGAATGAATATAAATTACAAATGTGAGCTTTCCAAAACATATGGAATAAGGCCAATAGAAGATGTTTTTAGTTAATAGATTTTGTACTGTAGGTGTATGCAATTCCTACAAGGCTATGCTATATGCATGCTATACCCAAGCTAAGAGAATAAAGGACAATTACCTTTGTCAGAATAGCTCACAGCCAGAACCTCCCAAGTTGTGATTGAGTCTTTCAAGTTAACATTTAAGATTTTTTTTGATATCCTGAAAAGATAAAATTCTAATGTTAGATTTCAAACAACCAGTGCTCTTTTAAGAGTCTACTGACTAGTAATAGAGAGTAGAGCAGAGGTCCCCAACCAGTTGCTCAACAATCCATTGGATGTTGCTCCCAGTGGCATTGGATGTTGCTCCCGAAGCAGGTGCTTATTTTTGAATTCCTGGCTTGGAGGCAAGTTCTGATTGCAATAAAACCATGTGTACTGCCAAACAGAGCCTCCTGTAGGCTGCCAGTCCATATAGGTCAGGGGTCGCCAACCTTTTTTACCTCTGGGAGCAATATTCAAGGGGTTGGGGAGCAACATGTTGCTCACGAACCACTGGTTGGGGATCACTGATATATGGGCTACCAAATAGCCAAACAGTCCTTATTTGGTACTACCCAGGAACATTTTTTATGCTTGCTTTGCTCCCCAACTCTTTTTACTCTTAAGCAAAGTCTGCAAGAAGCTTCTGAACAGGAGTCAGGTATTTTATGGCGTAATTACATGTATTTAAAGGTTTGGGTATATCTAGTATAGGTCAATCTAAAAAACAACTGGACTTGCTGAGTAATCAATGAAGACGTTTCACTATTCATCCGAGCAGATTACTCAGCAAGTCCAGTTGTTTTTTAGATTGACCTATACTAGATATACCATGACCTGGATGAATGAAAATCTTCATAGTCATAAAGGGTTGGGTAGGAACATTGTAAACACATGTTGTGGAACTTTACATCCTAAGCTTATTTGTTGGGTTTGAGGACCCCTTATGTCATGGACAGACCCTGTCTAAACTGCACCACCCTGGCATTGTCCAGTACCTTGTCTGCCTTTTGTTTTGCTCTGTTTATGGACATCCAAGGCTAAAGCTAAACAATGAAATGAGAAGTGTGCTAAATAATATAAATGTGACAACCTGGTGGTGGAATGTGCATTGCTAGGCTGGGGACCACTAGGACATCCTCTGGTACTGTGGAAGACCAGTTGGACCTTGTTTTGCCTTTAGGATTTTGTTTACACCAAAGAATTTCTCTTAGCAAGCCAGAAATAGGGCTGGCCAAAGGTTTCATCACTAACTTGTCTTTGTCCGGAACTCCGGTCATTTCCTTTTCTATCCAGAGCCAACTCTCTGGAAAGTCCGACCTGATATCAATTTCAGATTCCAACATGTAATCAGATTCCTCCTCACCTGTGGCACAAGATATTTATGAAATCAGAGATAGCTAATACCATAATGACCTCTGACCGATATTGTGGCCTGGTCGCCGTTTGTTCTGTCACAAAAATTGAAAATGCTTGTGAAAATTCTATCTATGAGAACCTTTGGCCAATAGGAAATATTTTTGAATGAATATCAATTGGTATTTTTTTTTCCTGCAGATGCATTTTAGTTAATCTCTAAAGATGGGATAACAATGAAATGTTTGTATTAAGCATTTATTAGAAATACAGATACAGGTATGTGTATAATTTTGATGATGGCCAAGGCAATGGTTTTCCATACACATCAAATTTTGAATCACTCTTGAAGAGCACTGCAATGATGCTTTTATGGGTGAAAATACTTGAAGCCAATGGTAAGGGGAGTGTTTTCCTTGCCCTTAAATATCTCTCTTTACCTAACTTTCCACGGTTCCTTACTTCTTTCCAGAGTATCCTCGTCTTTACTCTTTCTCTCGTCTTCCCTCTTCTTCTCATAGTATTTGCAGCAGTCCAGGAAAGCGTCCACACATTCCTTCCCATCCAAGATGTAACGGGCACGTCGATCACAGCTGTGGCCCATCAGGTTCTCCTGCATTCCATCCAGGCAGCACTTCTTTGCCTTGTCCTTGTAGTTTGAAGCTGTAGGATCATACAATTTATGTGGGATGTTCTACATATCATGGTGCGTTTCTCTTTACTGATTCTATGATAACATATGGCAAACACACAAGGAATTAAGGCTACTTACCCATAACACTTGTAACATAAGGTAGTTTATAAAAAGCACAAGAGGATCAAATTTGCTCGAGTTTTTTACACTTATTTATTATTACATATTCCCGCAAAATTTGCTTTGTGGGAAAAAATTCGATTTTTTTTTGGGATTTTTCACCCCAAAACCCAGCGCACATAAAAAAAAAATCATTGGGACTTCTCCCATTGACTTATATGCAACCTCGACAGGTCTGAGATGCTGGATTTTCTAATTCGGACTTTTCCATCCCCGAAGTTTAATAAATTCTGAAAAAGTTGTGATTTTTTTAAAAGTCTGATTTTATTTTAAAAAATCACGAAATTTTCGGGATTTTTGCATTCAGAGTTTAGTAAATAACCCCCTTAGTGTTATAATTCAGAAATGTGTATATTTGAAAGTTAAAATGCATTTATATCAAAGCAAATCAATAATAGAATAATAGCGCTCCCATAGGCGGTCAAGAGGTACTACACCAAAAAAAAAAATCCATTCAGTTCTTAACGGTAAGTAATTATCTCTTTCCTTCTTTTGGAAGATATTTTCCTTCCTCTGGATCAACTGGCAATTAGGCAGGTTAAAAAAAAAGTCAAAAGGTTGAACTTGATGAACCTGTGTCTTTTTTCAACCTAACTTACTATGTTACTATGTTACTATGTTACTATTTAATACACATGTTAATTAAACATACATACATAATTCAATAAATTATTTATCAAGCATGTATTTCCCTTCATGTTACAAGCAATTTATAAGAATTGTGCCGCCTGTCTTTGTTTTATTCAGGTATACCATATTACTTATCCAAACAGAACTATTGGGAAGTCGGTGGAGCCGACTATAATCAGACCATTGGCACAAGCAATCCTTTATTAACAAGAAAAGGGAATATAAATAGCTCAGCAAGTACATCTGGTGGTCCAGGTGCACCAACCCTTTAGCTTCAGGGAAAGTAATCCAGTACAGGTATGGGATCCATTATCCGGAAACCCGTTATCCAGAAAGCTCCGAATTAAGGAAAGGCCGTCTCCCACAGACTCCATTTTATCCAAATAATCCAATTTTTAAAAAATGGCTTCCTTTTTCTGTGTAATAATAAAACAGTAGCTAATACTTGATCCCAACTAAGATATAATTAATCCTTATTGGAAGCAAAATCATCCTGTTGGGTTTATTTAATGTTTACATGACTTTCTATGAGACGTATAGTATCAAGATCCAGAAAGATCTCTTATCCGGAAAGCCCCAGGTCCTGAGCATTCTGTATAACAGGTCCCATACCTGTATAAGCAAATAAAACAAATAGCTATCCAGCACTCAAAGGTATCCACAGGGCCGAAAAAACAATATTTAATTGTAGAAGTGTCCTTAGGGCATGAAATGCGTAGGGCCTATGGAGATGTGTAACTTTTTATCTTCTACAAATAAATATTGTTGTACTTCATTTTTCCAGCCCTGTGGATGCCTTTCATTGTCCTATTTTTTTCTATTGGACTATAGAGGTATGGGATCGGTTATCCAGAAACCCGTTATCCAGAAAGCTCCGGTATGAAGATCCAAATTGGTAACATGACCGAGAATTAAATTAAAGGGAAATTAAAGTTTAAAATAGAATAATGCTAGAAATGCTGTATTTTGTATACTAAACATAAACATGAATTTACTGCACCACAAGCCTAATCAAACAAATGATTTATGCTTTCAAATTGGCCACAGGGGGTCACGATCATGTACTTGGCAAGACCAAGACTATGCACATGCTCAGTGTGCTCTGGGCTGCTTAGGGATCGTCATAAATTATCAAAAAAGCACAAGTCAAATAATATCTGCCAGCAAGACTGATTAATAATCAGAATATACAGACTGCACTGGGTCCTGTGTTGTCATGTAATCTAATGTGGATTTTATAGTTTTTGTATTGTTTAATACAAACTGTCTCCAACTCTGCAAAACCAGTGGCTGCAGCAAAAAAATCATCCAAATAAAATCCCAGTTTATCTGCTCCATGATCTTTGTCCCTGCAGCTGGAGTTGGAAACATTAAAGAGGATGTAAAGGCAAAAATAAAATAATTTTTTTTCTTTATTAACTGAAAACGAAACATATCCCAATATACTTCAATTAAAAAAATCTGTTCAGTTTTTATAAGAAAACTAACTGTGTGCAGTGAAATTCCCCCCTCATTTACTTGCTCTGACTGCTGCAGATATGAATCTCTACACGGTCGCCGATGCGCTACAGGGAAACAAACAAAGCTGCCCGAGTTCTGGGAAGTCCCTCCCCCCTGCTGTTTGAAAGTATAATCATTTCCTTAGGGACCATCTGAATTGTGAAAGATGATCCGTTCCCTGCAGAGCAGTTAGGGACCGTCTGAAGTATTAAAGTATGATCCTTTCCCTGCAGAGCAGTTAGGGACCGTCTGAAGTTTCCTATCTCACGAGTCAGAGCAAGTAAATGAAAGGAGAATTTAACTGCATTCAGTCAGGTTTCTTGTAAAAACTGTAGACATTTTTTAATTAAAGTATATTGGAGATGGGTTTTTCTTTTCATTAAATAAAGTAAAAATGGGATTTTATTTTTTTGCCTTTACATCCCCTTTAAGACTTAAAGCCTGTGGAGATAAAGCAATGTGGAAAAGAAAATATCAGAGAAGAAGTGGTTCCTGGTTCCATAGGTGGTCTCTTAGCTCCTCACTGTATAACATTACATTATATAAAGCCAGCATGTGCAGGTTATAACTCATACTCTTCTACATCAAGGAATATTTAGCAAAATATTGTACATCATCTATATAAACCCATCTTGAATCCAACCATTCACCCACCATATCTTACCTTTGCCAGATTTAATCTCCATTAGAGCGGTGGTTGAGCGGCGTTTACGCTGTGCAGCGGGTTTACATTGAGGCTCTGAGGGCAAAGAAATCATTGTCAGAACTGAAAAATATCTAGATGATATGGAAATGCTTATTTAAAGTTCCTTTTCACTTAAAGGATAATTAAACCTTAAAAATAAGTCAATGTTAAATTGATAAGGGGGCTATTCCAATCACTTTTATATTGTACATTCATTATTTATTTTCTTTTAATTCCAAGATATTAAGGGATACATGTACTGTTAATATGAATGAATTTTGTTACAACAGCGCCACCTGCTGGTCAGTTTCCCACCAGTCTGACCAGCAAGTAGTCAAGGAAGTTGTCAGGAGAAAGAAAGAGGCTGCTCTGATGTTCTTCAACTTAGGAAAGTTTTAAAAAATGTTTTTAATTTATTTACTAAGCAGAACACATTACCACTCACCTATTCTTTGATGGGTAGTGATACTGAAGGAAGTCTGTAGAGCAAGTCCGGCATCATAAAAGACCCCTGCGCTGTTAGCACCGCTTCCAGCAGTACAGCCAATGTCCGACTTCTCAACTGAATTCCACACCTGAACAAAGCAATGAATTAAAACAGCCCAAAAACAAAGGGGTGATTTTTCGAAGGCAGTTGCATTGTGCTTATTGTTTCCTCTGTGCCTTTAACATGAGCTACAAGATGAAAAAATGTTTGACTTTTTGGAATCTTCCACTTATCTCCAGTATTCTAAAGTTTTTACTCTTAAATAAGAGGTGGATCACTTTTTTTCCTATTAAACATTGTCTTTTTCCAATATTATTTCTCTTTGTTTAATATAGGGATACTAAAATTCAGATTTTTGGGGCAAATTAAATATTTATGTATACACTAAATCCAGGGTTCAGTTCGGGATTCGATCTTTTCCAGCAGGATTCTGCCGAATCCTTGTGTCTGGCCAGACCGAATCCTAATTTCGGCCGAGTCTTTCACAAAGGATTTGGAGATTCGTCCAAATCCCAAAAAGTAGATTCTGTGCATGCCTAGTTTATGTTCATAGTGTTATAGAGACTCATTTATTGAAACAACCAAATCTCTTTCCTACCTGTAGTGCTCATTGGCTGATAGCACACTGGGTGTTTCCCTGTCCCTGGCCACCCCTTGTTGCCTTAATGGGAAACTCCAGTTGTGGGGTTCTTGGCTTGACAAAGCATATTAGATCATTTTAAGGCCAAGGATAGGTTTGCCACCTTTTTGTGAAAAGTGCAGGGGGGCAGACCAGTGACTTGGGAGGCGGGCCGTTGATGTCGTGGGGCAGGGCGGGTGACTTCAGGGGTGGAACTGATGACATGGCGATCAGCAATTGGCTGATCGCCATGTCATTCACTTCAATGTCCGGTCCGGATTTTCTAATTTATAACTTTTTACTCCACAAGCCCTTTCAAAAACCAGGCTGTCCAGGTGAAATCCGGACAGTTTGGAACCCTAGCCAAGGATCATCTGCACTAGTGGCGTCAGGCAGTCCCTATAGAAGCCAATGGTAGGCAGCTAGGGACGGATTTCATCCTTTCGCGCCCCTAGGCCACCTGGGTCCTAGCGCCTGCATGCACCTCCCTACAAGCGCAAGCGCCGTCGCCTAGGCCGCCTGGGTCCTAGCAACCGCATGCAAATGTGCGCACCTCCCTACAAGCACATGCGCCGACCCCTCAGCCACTAGGTCCTAGCGCGCGAACTCCAACCCATGGAGTGCAAGCTCCCCAGTGTTCTTAGTGCTCTTCCAGATACGGCTTGGGGGGTATGTCGTCTCTTAAATTTTGCCACACTAGGCCCGGGCCTTTCTGGCCTTGCCACAAATTCAGACCTGTAGGCAGCAGGGACAGTTGTGGACATCAGTAAATATATGTCCATGGAGAAATCTTCATGTGTCCATAGGATGTTAAGGTACATGAAATTAGAAATCAGAGTTGGAACTAACACCGGCACAGCAGGGGCACTTGAATCAAACTACTTTGCTTTAAATTAAGCAAATATATATATATATTAAAATTGAAAATACTCATGTAAATATTGTCTTACTCTGCAACTCACAAATACAAATTAATAAAACGTATTATGAAATATAGAGGATTTCTCTTGCATCAATATAAGGCATATGGAATGAGTTTCTCACCTTACGCTGAGTGAGTTTAAACTTCTTGTTCAGCACAAAGACACCCTTGTCCACAATCACCAGCCCCACGGTGGCTTTATGGTCGGCTCGGAGTTCTAGCTGCACGGTTGCAGGCAGTTTTTGGACTGCTTTGTCTTTATCCTTGTAACCTTTCAACTCCAGCTGTGCAAGAACCATCATCAACATGTCAGGTTATTCATTGTAGAGGAATAATACAAATACCCCTCTTCTGTGGCCCTCACTGTTACCAAAGCAATAGGCTCTTTATATTTATAATACACAAGAGCCATGAATATCCTGTAAACCATATCCTTAGAAACTAGGCTTAGTGATGTCATCGGTTATAACTGGCGCTCAGTGATGTCATCGACTCACTCATGAAACTTGTGTATTCTAATAAATAATTTAGTATGAGGATATTAAATGTCATCTCTGAATGTCACCTGTGTAATCGCATTTAGCCTTCAACCTTTCGCTTTCTATGGTCATGGAACTCCTCAGTGAATTAACCGTAGGTTTACAAACTTTTTACAGTAGCTGAGCCCCCTAGGGTGGCCCCAGTAGTAGTAGACTGTTGGGGGTCCAACCTGAAGGCCAATTTTGGTGAAATTTGCAGTGAATTTATTCTTGCTCTTCAGTATATGTTCTAGATATTCTTGGCCAATAGGCTTGGGCGAATTTGACCCGTTTTTTTTCTCCAAAAATTCGCTGCAAGCTAAATTTGCCAACGTCCATTAAAGTCTATGGGCGGTCTATGGGTGTAATTTCTGCGGTGAAACAAGGCAAAACAATTCGCCCATCCCTATTGGCCAATTATGGCAGTGGCTTAAATAGCCTATTCCAATGTAGAAAACGGGTGTTCACATATTTTGGCCATATTGTGTATATTAACTTTTTTATATACAAGTATGTGATCCTTTATCGTGAAAACAGTTATCCAGAAAGCTCTGAATTAAGGCCGTCTCCCATAGACTCCATTATAATCAAATTTTTTAAAAAACATTCCCTTTTTCTGTGTAATAACTAAACAGTGGCTTGTACTTGATCCCAACTAAGATATACTTAACCCTTATTGGAAGCATTGGGTTTATTTAATGTTTACATGATTTTCTAGTAGACCTAAGGTATGAAGACCCAAATTACGGAAAGATCTGTTTTCAGATAAACCCCAGGTCCCGAGCATTCTGGATAACAGGTTCCATACCTGTATATCTATTAGACTAATCCAGTGGCAATGTAAAAATATAAGGTTTGGTTGTTTATAAACAGTTTAAAATGGACAATTAGAAAAAAAATATAGAGGAGGCTATAAATGTACTTCCTCCCTTAATATCCCTGGTGGGTCCTGGAAGGACAATCAAAAGCAGGTTGATCTGCAGTGGGTGGAGAGTTCCTGGTGGGCCCACATCACTTCAGTCTGACCCGGGTGCAGTGGTGTAATTATAGAGGAAGCAGTACTGGCGGGGTGGATGAGAGGGTAGGTGGTCAGCCGAGAGGGAGGGAGGATTAGTGAGTGAGAGGGCAGACAGCCGGATTGTGGCCATAAGATAGAAGTGTGTGCTGGACTCCTCTGAAGTTCTTTTGTGGGTGGGCCCGGCAGGGCCACCATTAGAAATCACAGGGCCCGTACAACAAAATTTTCAAAATTTGGCTTTCATTTCTAACTCCAGTCTGAAATATTAAATGCTGTCTAAATGAAACCCTCTGCTAATTATCTTCAAATTTGCTCTCCAAACCACTACCTGATTGCTAAAGTAAGTGCGATTCTAGCAACCAGAAAAACAAAGCATGTAGCTAAAACAACCGGACAGAAAATGTACTACAATTGTTCTGGATACTTAATTATTTAAAGTGCTGAGCAGGCAATGCTAAAGACAAATATTGCAGACTATATTATGTACTATAACAGCAGGTTTGGTCATTATTTTATAAATGGAGCTGTATGAGGGCACGGGGGTTCTCTGTAAAACACAAGGCCACATTTCTGGTTGGAAAGTTGCAAAAGGGTTGAAGCTTGATGGGAAGTTGGTGAAGTTATAGGTGAAGCCATGTGTCTCCAGTCTAGTCCCTACCTACCTAATTATCCTGTATCTAAATGAGCTTCAACATGGATTCTCACCGTTCCTATGCAGGTATCTACCACGTCCACCCAGACAGAGTCAGACACAATTTCAGTTCTTCCATTTGTTGTCACCATGTAATATGCCACAATACGGAAAGATGGTAGGTAGTCCTCAGTGATAGACAGAGCCATGGCGACAACGGGCTGATTGGATAATCGCTCTTGCCTGCCGACCTTCATGATTCTCCCCCTGCTCATGATCTGAAAGAAATGATACGCAGTTAAAGAGAAAGTTGTACAATATACAGCAGCCATGCCAACATTTTCAAAATAGATGGATAATCCCCCAACTCTGAGTCACATCCCACCGCACCCTTCTTACTTCAAAGCTCTTACATTACTTAGAATAATTGCTGGATGAATAGTATCAGTTACCCTATCACCCCATAGCACCCCATAGCCAGGTTTAAGAAGAGTCTTCAAAAATAGTGTCCTTCTGGAACACTGACATTTTTAAGGGGTAATAAAAGTAGAAAAATTCCCCGTGCCCCCCCCTTTTTTCTTGCCCTTGCATATTTTTTGGCTGGGGTTTCCCCCCCCTTCTCTATCCCGGGGATAAATTAAACAAAGTTAAATTAGAATTTGATCTCAAATTTGAACTTGATTTGAAATTTGTTTTGAAAATTGAGCATGATTTGAAAACGATCTGGCTGGTTGAATTAAAGTGGACATGTCACCCAGACACAAAAATCTGTATAATAAAAGTCCTTTTCAAACTAAACATGAAATATAATTTCTATTTTTTATTAAAGCATTCATAACTGTTGTAAGCTTATTTAAAAATCTCAGCTGTCAATCAAATATTGTCTGCCCCGCCTCTATGCCTTAGGCATAGAGGCGGGGCAGGCAATTACTTTCACTTTCCATTCAGCACTTCCTAGATGTCACTTCTCTCCACACATTCCCCCATTCTCTTCACCATTTAATTGTGTAACCAGGACATGGGGATGGACATCAGGTCCCCCATTCTGGTGCACAAACAAGATTCCTGAGATGATGGAACAATGTCCACAAAATGGCTCCTGCCTGCTTGCTATAATTTTGAGTTCCCAGACTGAAAGAAACAAGATTCAAATAATTTATATAGTGTAATTAAAGTTAATTTTGCTTGACTAATGTGATGAAATAGGATTTTGAATATTTTTTTTGGGTGATGGGTCCCCTTTAATAAATAGTGAGAAAAACGCACTGAAGTCAATAGACGTCAAAAAAACTTTTTACGTGGGATAATTTTTTCTCACTCCAAATGCATTTTTTCTTATGATGATTTTTTTGTCTCTGCAACACTTTTGTCTTTTTGACTTTATCGTTGCGGCGGAATTTTTTGCAGTTTTGCGGAAAAATTTGCAGGTGGCGTAGTGGGGAATTTCGCACGAATCCCTGCTTATTGAAAACATTTGCTTATCAAAATTGATAAACTGATGTATCAGTTAAAATTAATATTTATCGGAATTTATTATCTGAGAGGTTGATCATTATCATGCATAACAAATCTGTCCAATCCAATTACAGTCATTGTTATGGATGGATCGGAAGAATCAATGAATCCCCTCTCCCCTTTGCTGAGTTGGGGACTTAAAGGATAAAAGCTACGGTCGGTAGCAAAACGGCTGTGTTGCATCGGGGAGACGGGGCCCCTCTCCGTGGACTGTGGCGTGCACAATGTACAGTGGAATAAACGACCTGAGGCTGGATGGATATCAGGATTAACCTAACTAATATACCGGGATTTTATTTCTGGAACGTTGGGATAGGCTTCCACCAGACATTTACAACACACACATGGGTCTTCAGCGCGACCAAGCCGAAACTTAAACAATAACATGTACCGTATATACTCGAGTATAAGCCGAGTTTTTAAGCCCCCAAAATATGATGAAAACGCTACCTCGGCTTATACTCGGGTCAAGCGCAAAAACGGTCGCCGGCGTCTAAGAATAGTCGCCGGCGCCTAAGAATAGTTGCCGGCACCTAAGAATTGTCGCCAGCGTCCAAGAATGGTCGCCAGCATCCAAAAACAAGACGCCGGCACCTCCAATTGGAGCAGAAACCCT
The DNA here is from genome assembly GCF_017654675.1 of Xenopus laevis. Lineage (NCBI taxonomy): Eukaryota > Metazoa > Chordata > Amphibia > Anura > Pipidae > Xenopus > Xenopus laevis. Next base: position 126,246,856 of record NC_054376.1, read on the forward strand.
ACATTTTTTGATTGAAACTTACCAGAAGCTGCTGCATTTCTCACCCTCGGCTTATACTCGAGTCAATAAGCTTTCCCAGTTTTTGGAGGTAAAATTAGGTACCTCGGCTTATACTCGGGACGGCTTATACTCGAGTATATACGGTAACCGCTGTAGTATCGGTTGTGTTGGATAACTTATTGCTACCACGCCAGAATATGACTTTTGTCCATCACAAGTTTTTGAGTCCCGGGACACATTTACATCAAAATGAATGCTTAACATTATTGTACATGTCACACCATGACTTGCTTGTTACTGTGCATAAATAGCAGGGATAAGGTGGTTGGACTGTACGTTTCATTTGAAGCATTTACTTGAGAGGGATCCCTTCTCCCACATGTAATACCCCATGTTTTTAATTTGATTTGAAATGTGTATAATGGCAAGGTTGGGAATAAATATTGCCGTTTTACTTACATATTTTGACCATTTAGGCATCGTGTTAATTATGGGCTTATGATTGGGGATCAAGTCCAAGACACCCCAATCCTTTTAGCCTCCAATTATAATCTTTGGAAACTTTACTTAGTAAATTTTGGAGTGTTTTACGGCCTTTTCTTAAGGGTATTACAAATTTACCAGCAACTGCATTGCCGGTAACTTTTTAATAAAGGTCCCAGTCTTGGCAGGTGTAAAATACCAGCGGGTGGCAACTCTAACTACAACAAGACCACTAGCAGTGAAGTCTGTAGGCTTAGGGTTCTGTTATTATAGGTTCAATTTCAACCTATGTGTTTGAAGTTCCTTGTTGTTTTAATAATCAATATTAGGAAAGGTCATTATCATTAAACTCATTAATCAGAGGTTATACGTTTGGTTACCAAATAGGTGAAATGCTGGAATTGAACTGGAGCGTTATTTTTGATGTAGAAATTCACTGCGAGAGTGTCTCTAAGTTTTAGCTCTGATCCAGGAATGCTGATGTGCAGGTAATTCCCAGACCCTGGGGAGGGTTTGTAGGCTTTAACAACCATACTCGCAGTTGCTTGATGCTGGGGTTCCACATCTTTTTTGTCTGTTGTGACCTAATAACAGAAAATATAAAACATAAGTATCCAGTATCCTAGGAGCCCAACATATAGCTCCATGTATCTTTTACTAAAAATGGGCCCATGTTTTCCTAAACTTTCAGCGGCTTTGCCTATTCTGCACAATTAAGCCAATAGGAACAAGCTTTGTTTTATTACTTGATTGTTATACACAGGGGTCACAGAACAAGGTATTGATAGTTTCATAGTAGAAACACGGCCACATTCACAAAAAGTCATTCCTTTTCATTTCTGATTGGGTTACCATGCTTGTTATCCTCTGATCCTTAAAGTCTCCATTTTTAATTTTTACATGTAACTAAAACTAATATAGTTCTAATCGTTTTACATAATGGCCAATTGTTGTTAAAGGATAAGTAAATCTTTCAAATAAGTGAATGTAAAATTGATGAGGGGGCTACTCTAAGCACTTTTGTCATTTACATTTATTATTTATTTTCTTTTGATTCCAAGATATTAAGGGATACATGTACTGTTAATATGAATGAATTTTGTTACAACAGCGCCACCTGCTGGTCAGTTTCCCACCAGTCTGACCAGCAAGTAGTCAAGGAGGTTGTCAGAAGAAAGAAAGAGGCTGCTCTGATGTTCTTCTGCTTAGGAAAAGAATTAGAAATGTTTCTCACATCTTTCCTAAGCATCAGAGCAGCCTCTTTCTTCCTTGATTACTTGGTCATCAGAATGGTTAGAAACATGTGTAAGCTGATTTTCATGGCGAATATTGTAGCATTGTTCTTCAATAGGGATGTCGCGGACTGTTCACCGGCGAACTTGTTCGCGCGAACATCGACCGTTCGCGTCCGCCGAATGTTCGCGAACGTAACGCAACGTTCGCCAATTTGGGTTCGCCTTAGCTGGCGCTTTTTTTTGCCATTTCTCCCCCAGACCAGCAGATACATGGCAGCCAATCAGGAAGCTCTCCCTCCTGGACCACCCCCACACCCCCTGGACCACTCCCCTTCCATATATAAACTGAAGCCCTGCAGCGTTTTTTCATTCTGCCTGTGTGTGCTTGGAAGAGCTAGTGTAGGGAGAGAGCTGTTAGTGATTTGAGGGACAGTTGATAGTAAGTTTGCTGGCTAGTAATCTACTTGATACTGCTCTGTATTGTAGGGACAGAACTCTGCAGGGATTTGAGGGACATTTTAGGTTAGGTAGCTTTGCTGGCTAGTAATCTACCTTCTACTGCAGTGCTCTGTATGTAGCTGCTGTGGGCAGCTGTCTGTCCTGCTGCTGATCTCTCATCTGCATCTGTTCTTCAAACCACTGCCACCTAGCTGTGTGAGCTTTTTCACATTCTGTCTAAATATCAATAATAATACCGTCTCCAGAAACACCACCTGAGAGACGTAGTGTGATTTCTGCCCTTTACAGCACAAAACGCAGCGCTGTGTCAACAATGGATTTTTTAGAAACATATTTGCCCTTGATCCCCCTCTGGCATGCCACTGTCCAGGTCGTTGCACCCTTTAAACAACTTTAAAATCATTTTTCTGGCCAGAAATGTCTTTTCTAGCTTTTAAAATTCGCCTTCCCATTGAAGTCTATGGGGTTCGCAACGTTCGCAAACCGTTCGCATTTTTGTCCGGACGTTCGCGAACATGTTCGCGAACATTTTTTCCGACGTTCGCTACATCCCTATTCTTCAACTGGTACTTGAAAGATTTTCATTCATCCAGGTCATGGTATATCTAGTATAAGTAAATCTAAAACAACTGTACTTGCAGAGTAATCAATGAAGACGTTTCACTACTCATCCGAGCAGCTTCTTTAGTTCAACTGACTGGTGTGGGAAGTTCTCGGCATATAAACTCTTCCACTAATCCAATCACAATGGCACATTGTAACTCTTAAAAGAGGTGACATCTGCTACTACTACTACTACTGCTTTTACCAGCTGCCAGATTATAAGCAGGCAGGAGAATTTCTCCACTGCAGAAAGCTGTAGGACTATTGACATTAACTAGTTACTAATAGAAGTAGCATTTGACATCAAATATAAAGGCAATGGCTGCACTACCATACTCAATCACTGTGAGCCTTCCCGTGATGACGATGGGCCTGGGCAACAGTTTTTATTGAAATTTTTTATTTGAAAACAAAATATTTGATACTCACTGAAATCTCCATTCTTGATTTTACTGCATCAGTGTTTAGTGTCAGCCTAATGGTTCCATCGTCTTGAGTTTCCCCACGATGTTTTCCTGGCTGAACCACCACAGGGACTTTACTAGCAGGTGAACCATCGGGATCGGTTACAAACACCTGAAAAAAACCACAATGCATTAACACATGAACAGGGCCAATCTGGAACATAAAAAACTTTATAATTACTTGTAGACCAACACACTGACTTCCTAGAAGGCAACTTTGGGATGAATATGGATTGAAGACAGTAACTCCAACGTGTTGTTTGTGGAACCATGATGAGATCATAACCCAGTCAGGAAGGGGGGAATAGCTGAGTTTATGCAATGTTTATTGAATTAGATTAATTCTTTCCTTAATGAGTTTGGTATAGCAGAATCAACCATCCTAGAGTTGAGTAACCAAAGTTTATCAATGTGGGGGAATACATTTAATGACATAAAGTTCTACAATAATGAACTGTTGTGATCTTAAAGTCACTAGATGGACTGGTAAATCACAATATTTTTGGGTACCACCGGTTAGCTATATTTTTCTTATCAAGCAGTGTGTATAACAGGGCCACGCGTGGCTAGAGCGCAACTGTCACGCTAAGATGTTCATAGGTTAGGCCTTTGCTGCTAGAAGAATCCACTTCCACAATAAATGTTATGAACTCAAACACTTTTTTTGATGTAGCAGCCTCTGGCAGAGAAACAGCTTACAGTCAGAACGGGCACTGGTTGCCGACAAAGACCTTAGTCACACGATATTGGCTACTTATGCACATACACAGAGTTCTCCCATCTGAAGCCTCCAGGGCACTTGTCATGTAAGATGCATTGACAGGGGTGTTATTAGCTGTACATGGGCCCCCTTTTGCTAAGGAAATCACAACCCTCAATTCTTTGCCGTTCTTTGCCGTTAGGCTCTTCACTAACCCACACCTGAAAGCTCATTTTCATAACTCTGGTGCACCTCGGGGCTTTAGCCCAACTGTTACTCCTTGTTGGGACAAAAGGCTGTCCATTAGGGATGCACCAAATCCACTATTTTGGATTCAACCGAACCCCTGAATCCTTCGTGGAAGATTCGTCCGAATCCCGAACCGAATCCTAATTTGCATATGCAAATTAGGGGTGGAAAGGGGAAAACATTTTTTCCTGGTTTTGTGACAAAAAGTCACGCGATTTCCCTCCCACCCCTAATTTGCATATGCAAATTAGGATTCAGATTCGGTTCGGCCGGCAGAAGGATTTGGCTGAATCCGAATCCTCCTGAAAAAGGCCGAATCCTGGCCGAATCCCGAACCAAATCCTGGATTCGGTGCATCCCTACTGTCCATGCTCACTAGCCCTCTCTAGCCTTCACTCCTACAGTAAACTCACTTGCCACTGCTATCAACTAGCTAGCCCTAACAATACCAACCTTGCAAAGGGTCTGGCCACTTCAGTCTGCTGCTGCTGGCTCTTCCAGGCCAAAAATAAGAAGAGTCCCAGCAAGGCACTGTCTTATATAGGCTCCCAGGTGGACTTAGCTTAACTATTTACATTATAAAAATGAATTCTTTATTTTCACCCCTTTACACTTCACCCTACTGAAAACCAGACACGTCATAGTGTCTGCTAGTTAAACTTTATTCTATCTCCTTACACATGGATAATGACTATTCAGTCAGAAGTGGGTGGTTTTTTTTCGATGAATGAGGGATAAGTGTTCCAAATACCAATGGGCAGACAAGACAGCTTTGGAAGGAGAGGTACAATCAATGTTAGCAGATGACCTGAAGTGGCTGTAGGATTGCTAAATATTAGTATTATAGTGGCCTCCTTAACTTGCAGGCAGGAGAATGCTGGTGGTATTATCTTCAAATATATGTATAACTGTCTAGTGATGTTACTTTTCCTATGGGTGATCTATGCCCCGAGAGATAGAGATATTGGCCAAGCTTTATTGTGGCCAGTTCCTCTTCTCTAGATGATAAAAATGAGAGGGATTCGCTATGTTGGGCTCCTGACCAGGGCCGCCATCGGGGGGGCATAGGGGGTACAAGTGTACCGGGCCCATTGACAGCCTCGAAGCCATGCTGTCTCCTTCCAAAGTCCCGAACAGCCGAAATGCAGAATGCCGAAAAAGCCGAACAGCCGAAGTACCGAAGTGGCGAAAAGACCCGAAGCCACAAAAATAGCCGAAGCCGATAGTCCCAAAGCGGCAAAAAGACCTGAAGTCACGAAAACAGCCGAAATTTAAGTCCTGAAGTGCAGAAAAGACCCAAAGTCACGAAAACAGCCGCAATTGAAGTCCTGAAGCGCCTAAAAGACCCGGTCACGAAAACAGGCGAAATTGAAGCAGCGAAAAGACCCAAAGTCATGAAAGGAGGTGAAGTTGAAGTCCTGAAGCCACAAGTTCAATTCCTCTGAACACCAATGTGTGTTTTTTAATCCCCTGGCCGCCAATGTATTATTTTAATATTCTATAGGCCCCTGCCACCAATGGTTTTTTTTTTTAAATATTATTTGGAGCCCCAATTTTTTTTACTTGTAAGGGGGGCCTTGGTGCCAATGTTGTTTATAAAAAATATTCTTTGGGGCTCTAATTTCTTTCAACTTATAAGGGGGGCCTTTGTATCACCAACTTCGAATACAAGAAAACAGAAGTATTTCAGACAGGCTATTACCGTCACGTCATAAGACAATCCAGGCTTGAAATATTGGGCGGTTTTGGTGAAAAGGATCTTGTAGGGTGATGTCACAATGTGGATATTCTCTAAATGAGCCTCTGCCATGTCAGAGCCTGCAAAAGACATACATTTTCCCCATAAGGTAGAGATATCTAACACAATACAGGCTCAAACATATCTGAGAATCACTAGCCTATAAAAAAAATATGTTTTCAACAGGAAATGCTCTCAGTTCTAATGCCAAGTGGTATTTGTTGGCCTGTCTTGAAACAAAGCAGAACCATGTTAGTCTATAAGAGAAGAAGCTTCCAATCATCTCTACATCAGTGGCCCTTTCTAGTCAATCTTTTGAACATTGAGTTCAGCCATGACCTCCAAAACCTAACCCGGTACTTTACTTTTTAGAGGACAACATCAGAAAGTGCACAGATTGGACAAGACATTAAACTGTAGTTCTTCCCACCTTGCCCTGCTACTACTGTAAATCACTCCTCCTACAAATGGTGTAGGACTCCATTATGTGTTGGGCTGGGGGCAGCTTTCGCTTTTTGTACCCCCTAAAGACAGTTCTCTATGTGCCACTGAAACGGACACTGCAATGACAATGTCAAGGGAGTATTCTGTCTTAGCCCATGTCTAGACCTGTACGCATTAGATGTTTCTTCAGGTCAGCTATTCCTACATTATTATTTATTTAAATTTACTAGAGCTTTATGGTTCAGTACCTCCCTTTCACACGCTGATGTGTAAGTTCCCCAGTTCTCACCTGTTGCCGTGTAGACAGAGACCGTTACGTATAACTTGTATTTCAACATCTCAGCTAAACTAAAGGACTTCCGAATGTGTATCGCTTTCAGCTCAGCACGTCCTTCACCTTCGTTTATCTGAGTAATTAAAGGAGGAAAGATACAAATTAGAGAACAGCAGGACTCATATACAGATGCAGTGAAACATGCTGTGAGCAACGTTGGAACACGCTGCTAAGTTTTTAACCCAAATTACAGAGCAGAGTCGGACTGGCCCGTCGGGATACCAGGAAAACTCCCGGTGGGCCCAGGTGTCAGTGGACCTTCTTGCTTCTAGCCTATTTCGTGGACATTCCCTATTTCTTTATGGGAAAATGAAGAATAAAAAGAATATAGTAAGTAGTAATGAAAGACTAGGAGAATAAAGAGATTGAGTGAGGAGCGGAGGAATAACAGTGGGCCCCCAGTCAGTAGGGTTTCCTACAACTTGCGCATGATTCACCAATATGGGAGAAAATGAGCCTCCATTAGCCAATTCCATCACTTTCAAGCAAAATGTGGGGCGAGTGCATATAGATGTTTGTACCTTATAACAACCCAAAAACAAGCGCAGTTTTGCAGTTGTATTTCTAATGAAGCCTCTCTGTCCTGCCCCTTAATCCCAAAGAGGTAGTACTGTGTAGCAGGAGAAGTTTCACTCCCACAAGGGTTAGGGAAAAAAAACAAACATTAATAATTCTATTATCTGTAGGTTTAGACCCCAGAATCCCAGGGGAATTAAACAGCACCATCTGTACAGGCATATTTCACCCAGCAAAGAAGGGTCAAAGAATTTGCCACCTTCTATTTACTTGACACCTGTTTTCCATTCAAGTTAAGGGGGTGCGGCATTGGTAGTTCCAGGTGTCCACCTGAGGAGAAAACTATGCCCAATTCTCCATAGCCCCTATTTACTTGAACCTTAGGGCCCCTCATCTGGTGTAGTGGAGAAATAGAGGTGCAGTGAAGTGATGGTAAAAAGAGATCACAAATATTTATGTGCTACCTGTACTCTCTCTAGAGACTCTCGAATTCCTTTCTTAGTGTCGTCCGACTGTAGCCCAAAGAGCACAAACGCATGTCCTTCCACCGGCTTCCCAAACAGATACCTGGGCACATAGAACTGATATCAGCACCTGGGGAGTCACTGATCCCTATACCCCCCACTCACACTGCACAGATACTCACTGAGTGTCACTGATCCCTATACCCCCCACTCACCCTGCACAGATACTCACTGAGTGTCACTGATCCCTATACCCCCCACTCACCCTGCACAGATACTCACTGAGTGTCACTGATCCCTATACCCCCATTCACCCTGCACAGATACTCATTGAGTGTCACTGATCCCTTACCCCCACTCACCCTGCCACAGATACTCACTGAGTGTCACTGATCCCTATACCCCCACTCACCCTGCACAGATACTCACTGAGTGTCACTGATCCCTATACCCCCACCTCACATGCACAGATACTCACTGAGTGTCACTGATCCCTATACCCCCCACTCACCCTGCACCAGATACTCACTGAGTGTCACTGATCCCTATACCCCCACTCACCCTGCACAGATACTCACTGAGTGTCACTGATCCCTATACCCCCATTCACCCTGCACAGATACTCATTGAGTGTCACTGATCCCTATACCCCCACTCACCCTGCACAGATACTCACTGAGTGTCACTGATCTCTATACCCCCACTCACCCTGCACAGATACTCACTGAGTGTCACTGATCCCTATACCCCCCACTCACCCTGCACAGATACTCACTGAGTGTCACTGATCCCTATACCCCCCACTCACCCTGCACAGATACTCACTGAGTGTCACTGATTCCCTATATCCCCCACTCACCCTGCACAGATTACTCACTGAGTGTCACTGATCCCTATACCCCCACTCACCCTGCACAGATACTCACTGAGTGTCCACTGATCCCTATACCCCCATTCACCCTGCACAGATACTCATTGAGTGTCACTGATCCCTATAACCCCACTCACCCTGCACAGGATACTCACTGAGTGTCACTGATCCCTATACCCCCACTCACCCTGCACAGATACTCACTGAGTGTCACTGATCCCTATACCCCCACTCACCCTGCCACAGATACTTCACTGAGTGTCACTGATCCCTATACCCCCACTCACCCTGCACAGATACTCACTGAGTGTCACTGATTCCTATAACCCCACTCACCCTGCACAGATACTCACTGAGTGTCACTGATCTCTATACCCCCACTCACCCTGCACAGATACTCACTGAGTGTCACTGATCCCTATACCCCCCACTCACCCTGCACAGATACTCACTGAGTGTCACTGATCCCTATACCCCCCACTCACCCTGCACAGATACTCACTGAGTGTCACTGATCCCTATACCCCCACTCACCCTGCACAGATACTCACTGAGTGTCACTGATCCCTATACCCCCATTCACCCTGCACAGATACTCATTGAGTGTCACTGATCCCTATACCCCCACTCACCCTGCACAGATACTCACTGAGTGTCACTGATCTCTATACCCCCACTCACCCTGCACAGATACTCACTGAGTGTCACTGATCCCTATAACCCCACTCACCCTGCACAGATACTCACTGAGTGTCACTGATCCCTATACCCCCACTCACCCTGCACAGATACTCACTGAGTGTCACTGATCCCTATAACCCCACTCACCCTGCACAGATACTCACTGAGTGTCACTGATCTCTATACCCCCACTCACCCTGCACAGATACTCACTGAGTGTCACTGATCTCTATACCCCCCACTCACCCTGCACAGATACTCACTGAGTGTCACTGATACCCCCACTCACCCTGCACAGATACTCACTGAGTGTCACTGACCCTACCCCCACTCACCCTGCACAGATACTCACTGAGTGTCACTGATCCCTATACCCCCCACTCACCCTGCACAGATAACTCACTGAGTGTCACTGATCCCTATACCCCCACTCACCCTGCACAGATACTCACTGAGTGTCACTGATCCCTATAACCCCCACTCACCCTGCACAGATACTCACTGAGTGTCACTGATCCCTATACCCCCACTCACCCTGCACAGATACTCACTGAGTGTCACTGATCTCTATACCCCCACTCACCCTGCACAGATACTCACTGAGTGTCACTGATCCCTATATCCCCACTCACCCTGCACAGATACTCACTGAGTGTGACTGATCCCTATACCCCCACTAACCCTGCACAGATACTCACTGAGTGTCACTGATCCCTATACCCCCACTCACCCTGCACAGATACTCACTGAGTGTCACTGATCCCTATACCCCCACTCACCCTGCACAGATACTCACTGAGTGTCACTGATCCCTATAACCCCACTCACCCTGCACAGATACTCACTGAGTGTCACTGATCCCTATAACCCCACTCACCCTGCACAGATACTCACTGAGTGTCACTGATCCCTATACCCCCACTCACCCTGCACAGATACTCACTGAGTGTCACTGATCCCTATACCCCCACTCACCCTGCACAGATACTCACTGAGTGTCACTGATCCCTATACCCCCACTCACCCTGCACAGATACTCACTGAGTGTCACTGATCCCTATACCCCCACTCACCCTGCACAGATACTCACTGAGTGTCACTGATCCCTATACCCCCACTCACCCTGCACAGATACTCACTGAGTGTCACTGATCCCTATACCCCCACTCACCCTGCACAGATACTCACTGAGTGTCACTGATCCCTATACCCCCACTCACCCTGCACAGATACTCACTGAGTGTCACTGATCTCTATACCCCCCACTCACCCTGCACAGATACTCACTGAGTGTCACTGATCCCTATACCCCCACTCACCCTGCACAGATACTCACTGAGTGTCACTGATCTCTATACCCCCCACTCACCCTGCACAGATACTCACTGAGTGTCACTGATACCCCCACTCACCCTGCACAGATACTCACTGAGTGTCACTGATCCCTATAACCTCACTCACCCTGCACAGATACTCACTGAGTGTCACTGATCCCTATAAACCCACTCACCCTGCACAGATACTCACTGAGTGTCACTGATCCCTATACCCCCACTCACCCTGCACAGATACTCACTGAGTGTCACTGATCCCTATAACCCCACTCACCCTGCACATATACTCACTGAGTGTCACTGATCCCTATAACCCCACTCACCCTGCACAGATACTCACTGAGTGTCACTGATCCCTATATCCCCACTCACACTGCACAGATACTCACTGAGTGTCACTGATCCCTATACCCCCACTCACCCTGCACAGATACTCACTGAGTGTCACTGATCCCTATACCCCCACTCACCCTGCACAGATACTCACTGAGTGTCACTGATCCCTATACCCCCCACTCACCCTGCACAGATACTCACTGAGTGTCACTGATCTCTATACCCCCCACTCACCCTGCACAGATACTCACTGAGTGTCACTGATCCCTATAACCCCACTCACCCTGCACAGATACTCACTGAGTGTCACTGATCCCTATAAACCCACTCACCCTGCACAGATACTCACTGAGTGTCACTGATCCCTATATCCCCACTCACCCTGCACAGATTCTCACTGAGTGTCACCGATCCCTATATCCCCACTCACCCTGCACAGATACTCACTGAGTGTCACTGATCCCTATACTCCCACTCACCCTGCACAGATACTCACTGAGTGTCACTGATCTCTATACCCCCCACTCACCCTGCACAGATACTCACTGAGTGTTACTGATCCCTATACCCCCACTCACCCTGCACAGATACTCACTGAGTGTCACTGATCCCTATACCCCCACTCACCCTGCACAGATACTCACTGAGTGTCACTGATCCCTATAACCCCACTCACCCTGCACAGATACTCACTGAGTGTCACTGATCCCTATATCCCCACTCACCCTGCACAGATACTCACTGAGTGTCACTGATCCCTATACCCCCACTCACCCTGCACTGATACTCACTGAGTGTCACTGATCTCTATACCCCCCACTCACCCTGCACAGATACTCACTGAGTGTCACTGATCCCTATACCCCCACTCACCCTGCACAGATACTCACTGAGTGTCACTGATCCCTATACCCCCACTCACCCTGCACAGATACTCACTGAGTGTCACTGATCCCTATACCCCCACTCACCCTGCACAGATACTCACTGAGTGTCACTGATCCCTATACCCCCACTCACCCTGCACAGATACTCACTGAGTGTCACTGATCCCTATACCCCCACTCACCCTGCACAGATACTCACTGAGTGTCACTGATCCCTATAACCCCACTCACCCTGCACAGATACTCACTGAGTGTCACTGATCCCTATATCCCCACTCACCCTGCACAGATACTCACTGAGTGTCACTGATCCCTATACCCCCACTCACCCTGCACTGATACTCACTGAGTGTCACTGATCTCTATACCCCCCACTCACCCTGCACAGATACTCACTGAGTGTCACTGATCCCTATACCCCCACTCACCCTGCACAGATACTCACTGAGTGTCACTGATCCCTATACCCCCACTCACCCTGCACAGATACTCACTGAGTGTCACTGATCCCTATAACCCCACTCACCCTGCACAGATACTCACTGAGTGTCACTGATCCCTATACCCCCACTCACCCTGCACAGATACTCACTGAGTGTCACTGATCCCTATACCCCCACTCACCCTGCACAGATACTCACTGAGTGTCACTGATCCCTATACCCCCACTCACCCTGCACAGATACTCACTGAGTGTCACTGATCCCTATAGCAGAGGAAAACATCTATTACAAGTACTTACTGGGCCTCAATAGTAACAGAAAATGAATCAGAAGAAGTATAATAGAAAGTACTTTCAGGCTTCAGAATAACTTCAATTGTGGGGAGTACTGCAAAGAGAAAATAAAATAAATAAACATGATGTGTTTGTTAAGTAGCACCCCCCCCAAAAAACTGCTTTAGCTGACCCCCACAATTACAGGTGTCCAGTGATAGATCTGATTGCGTTCAGCCAAGTATATTAACTACAGGTAAAATATAACAGAACTCACTTTGCAACTAATAGTTTTTTTTTGTTCTCTTTCTTCTTCATCATATGAAGGCAATGGCTCGCCATGTTGCAGAAGAACATCTACTTACCATTCCGTCACCTCAAAATGGTTCTTCTGCAACATGGTGAGCCATTGCCTTTTGAGGTGAAGACCATCCCTGTGGTAGATATTATCGCAGCCATCGAAGCCTCAATCCAAAGATCTACTTACCATATTCCTTCACCTCAAAATTGGTGGTGTAATTTTGATTAGGGGTGGCTTGATACTTTGCTGAGATAGTCCATATGCCGGTGCTGCCAAGATACAAACGAGACTATGTTATTGGGATATCACCCAGCATGCTCTGCAAGTTTTTCATTGCCTGATTAATTGGAACAACAAATGTTGTCCTGTTAGTCCTTAGTCCTTAGGTTGATGCAGTGGTAAGAAAGAATTGGGGATGGTGGGACTGTACAAGGCTGACTTCAGGGATTTGATTCATTTTGGGCTTGATCCCCCATGTTTTATATACAAGCACAGAGGGCAGATGTTCATTACTAGAGAATGATCAGCATCCTGATGGTAGTGGCACCCAAGGGACAATAGCTTCCATTGTAAAGCTCAGGAGAACCATAGTCAAGTCCATGTTTTAAGAGTCAGTTCTGAAGGCTGATGAAAACATGAGTGGAAAGAAGGTATTCTATACTATAAGTATCCTTGCTGGTCTCTCAGGTCTGAGGGGTGATGTGCTGAATTCTACTTGGTCCTGAAATAACTATATTCGATCAAAAGACCATCTCTGCTTCTTGGCCATCACAACCCATATGCTCTCTTGAGATGTTTGTTCTATCTGTACTATTGGAAGAGTTCAATATGTGATTGGTAGGAGATGCAATAGCTAGGCAACATATGAACATAAAGACCCCAGTGGTCTGTATTGAGTCTTTGGCTGCCATCTAGGAGAAGTGCAGTCGGTGACATATTTCTTAGTTGTATGAAGACAGTTCAGAAGCAAATGAAGAAAAGCCAGTGGATATGGTAATATCACAATTGGTTGTGTAATGTAATTACTATGAGTTTAACATTTACATTTCGACAGCCTCAGCAAAAGGTATAAAAAAAGTTAGTGCTCTGTGCTCCACAAAGGGCAAAGACCCCCGAAAGGCAGGGTCCACCAGAAAAAGTCAGAGGACCTCAGCAGGCTAGCTGGACACTGATAAATGGTGTTTTTTTAAGGGGTCATTCCCCTTGAGTTAACTTTTAGCATGATGTAGAGAGGGATATTATGAGGTAAATTTGCAGTTGGTTTTCATTTTTTATGATTTGTGTTTTTTGAGTTATTTAGCTTTTTATTCAGCAGCTCTCCAGTTTGCAATTTCAGCCATCTGGTTGCTAGGGTCCAAATTCCACTAGCAGCCATGAAGTGATTTGAATAAGAGACTGGAATATGAATAGGAGAGTAATAGAACGTAATAGAAAGTATCAATAACAATAAATGGGTAGCCCTACAGAGCCTTTGTTTTTTAGATGGGGTTAGTGACCTCCCCTTTGAAAGCTGGAAAGAGTCAGAAGAAGAAGACAAATAGTTCAAACACTATAAAAAAAGAAAAAATGAAGACCAATTGAAAAGTTGCTTAAAATTAACCATTCTATTACATACTAAAAGTTAACTTAAAGGATAAACAAACCCCTACCCCACATAGACCCCCCTCCCTCCTCCCCCCCAGCGTAGCTGCTACCCCAAATACCCCTAACTTTTTACTTACCCCTCGGTGCAGATTCAGGGATCGCAGTTCACGGCAGCCATCTTCCGGGTCTTCGTGTCTTCTACCGGCGCTTCAGCAATTTCTGTTAATTTCTCTGATTACCAAAGACCCGGAAGATGGCTGCTGTGAACTCCGATCCCTGAATCTGCACCGAGGGGTAAGTAAAGACTTAGGGGCATTTGCCCAGGGTAGCAGTTGTCCTGGGGGGGAGGAGGGAGGGGGGTCTGTGTGGAGTAGGGGGGTTGGGTTTTTTAATAAGGGGTTTGTTTCTCCTTTATGGGTAAACCACCCCTTTAAAGAAAATGGGCCAAAAGTATGGCTTAAAATGTGGGAAATTTTACTTAGAATCTGGGAAATGCACCAACTGAAATACAATAGAACATAAATATTAATTCAAATTTTATCTTCACAGAACAATATTTTTTTGGCTGTTGGGGTCACTGACCCCCCCCCCATTTCATAATTGGGAAGTGAAAGGAGATGGCAAACAATTAAAAAAACTATTGAACACAAAAAAATGTTAAAAAAAAAATTAACTGCTTCTGTAAAACCTACTCTTTTTTACAGATAAATGTGATGCTGGCCATAGCAACCAATCAGCACTTACATTTGAACAAGCACCTACAAGTTAGAAAACAAAAGCAACGATCTGATTGGTTGTTATGGGCAGCATCGCTGGTGACCTTTGTCTGCAATGTCAATAATTATGCACATCAGTAGCTTTTAGACAATGTGTTAGTGTAATGTATGTGTAGCTATCTGTTTGTCTGATTGCATTTAGCTTATAACTTTATGATTCACTTACCTCACAAGTTGGGGCACATTATATGTCTCAGACAAGATTCCAGACTTAGTGGCAGGTTGGATGAAATTTCTGACTACAATGATGCCCTCTGGGTTCTACAAAGACAAGGCCTTTCTTCAATTCAGGTCTGAATATAAAAAGGGACCATACATCTAGTTCTTCCACAAACATGAACGTATAGCCTATAAGTTGGGGAGCAACACAAGCATGCAAAAAGTCCTGGAGGGCAAACAAGGGTTGGATTTGCTATTGGTAGCCCCTATGTGGACTGGCAGCCTACAGGAGGATTTGTTTGGCAGTACATCTGGTTTTTATGAAACTAAAACTTGCCTCCAAGCCTGGAATTGAAAAATAAGCACCCGTTTGAAGCCACTGGGAGCAACATCCAAGGGATTGGTGAGCAACATGTTGATCATGAGCCATTGGTTGGGGATCACTGCTGTTAGGTATCATTATGATCTAGAACAGTAATCCCCAACCAGTAGCTTGTGAGCAACATGTTGCTCTCCAGCTCTTGGATGTTGCTCCCAGTGGCCTCAAAGCAGGAGCTTATTTTTCAATTCCAGGCTTGAAGGCAAGTTTTAGTTGCATAAAAACCAGGTGTACTGCCAAACAGAGCCTCAATGTAAGTTGACAAGCCACATAGGGGCTACCAAATGGCCAAGCACAGTACATATTTGGCACCCCAACTCCTTATATGCTAGTGTTGCCCCCCAACTCCTTTTACTTCTGAATGTTGCTCAAGGGTTCAAAAGGTTGAGGATCCCTGGTCTAGAACATTAGCTCAATCCTTCTGCAGGGCCTATCCACATGGAAACACATTAATAAAAACATAGCACCAAAGGAAAATATTTTAATATATTGGGGAGGGGATTTCTGCTCTGTTTCCTCTCTCAATTTTCGATTTACCTTCCTCAGGTTTTATGATTCTTAAAAGATAAGTAAACCTTTTTATTCTATTTATTTTCTTTTAATTCCAAGATATTAAGGGATACATGTACTGTTAATATGAATGAATTTTGTTACAACAACGCCACCTGCTGGTCAGTTTCCCACCAGTCTGACCATCAAGTAGTCAAGGAAGTTGTCAGGAGAAAGAAAGTGGCTGCTCTGATTCTTAGAACATCAAAGCAGCCTCTTTCTCCTGACAACTTCCTTGACTACTTGGTGGTCAGTTTCCCACCAGTCTGACCACTAGTCAGGAAGGAAGTTGTCAGGAGAAAGAAAGAGGCTGCTCTGATATTCTTCTGCTTGGGAAAATAATTAGAAACCTTTCTCACATCTTTCCTAAGCAGAAGAACATCAGAGCAGCCTCTTTCTTTCTCTTGACAACTTCCTTGACTACTTGGTGGTCAGACTGGTGGGAAACTGACCAGCAGGTGGCTCTGTTGTAAATAATTTTATTCATATTAACAGTACATGTATCCCTTAATATCTTGGAATTAAAACAAAATAAATAATGAATGTGCATTGCCAAATTTCATAGAATAACACAATCATCAATTTTACATTCACTTATTTTAAAGGTTTGCTTATCCTTTAAACTCATGTCAGTATCTATAACTCTACTTGGCTCTAACTGCCTTGTCGTTCAGTTACATTTCCAGCATAGTTATTGTCAATCTCACCAAAACCCCCAACTTTTCTCTTTTCTGTTGAGCAAATATGGTATAAGTTCCACAGAGAAGCCATCTTTCTCCATTATACATTTCTCCTCTCATTCCTCACTTCTGCTGTCCTCCAGGCTAATAAGGCTACCATATTTTAAGCCATGTAGAATTAGTCATTCAGATTTCCAGACTGATTTTGCATTTCTATTACCCATAACAACCTCAGTCAGGATACATTGCTGTTTTTGTAGTGAATTTGGCAAAGCCCCAAATCTTATCAGAGAAGTCCTACCACAAATTCGATGACCAATGGTTTTATGATTGGCTTCATCTTGTAGTCCAAGGAGAAAACCCGGTACATAACTGCAGAGAAATAGATTGAATAAAGTATATTGCTGTTTGATTGAAGATCAATAGTATTGTTTTAAAGACAGTAAATGAAAGACCTAATTCACCTTTATCAGCTCTTGGGTTTATTTCCCAGGCATTTACAGAAATTGTAATTCATCTATAGATAAAGGTTCAACAGAATGGGTGGAGTCAGTGAGGGTGTGGGTGGGGCAGAGGCGGGATGTGGGTGTGTGGTGGGCGGGAGGATGGGGATCGTAGTGCTCTGGGCCCCTCTAAAGGTTTTTTTGCAGGAGGGGCCCGGCACACTCCAGTTACTCCACTGAGGTTAACTCTCACATAAGAGACCAGGATTGAAACAGGCTGTCTGCAAGTTTGGATAGATGGCTGTGAACTATTAGGCTGTATCTGTGCTATAAAACCAGCAGTTGTGGATGCAGAGTTGGCCACATAGTTGGCCACATAGGGACATAAAGGAGTGATTTGCATGTCTCCGCCCATGATGCCTTATGTGAGAGTTAAGCTCTCATTTTTGGTATTAAGGCAGTGCTATGTATATGGCACAAGGCAAGTAAATAGCTTCTGTTTTCACAAGGCTTTAAGGTTGCCATAGATGCACAGATAATATCGTACGAAACAAATTTTCGTATGATATTCGGTGCATGTATGGTGGGAAAAGAGCCAACCGATATTGGCAGAAGACTTGCATATCGTTCGGCTCGTTGATCGGCTGGATGGAAAATTTTTATCGGGCGCCTTTGAAGGCACCTGAAAATCGGCCATAGTTAGTGCCCAATCATCAGATACAGGTAGAATTCTATTGTTTCTATATGTATATCCGACAATTCAGCTCTACAAGTGTGTTGAAATGAACGATCTTTCTTGGAAACATCTTTTCCAGGATAGATCGTAATTGTAACGTCTATGGCCACCTAAGGCTGCATGTCCTGCACATAAAGGGCTTTTTGGCTTCATTTAGCCCGTCTCACCCTAACCAAGCTAGATTCTCTGCTTTACTACTCCATAAGTCCTAGCCACTCAGAAGCCACACTCCAATATCTTGTACTGATGAGATTTAACAAGATTGAAACAAGCTGTCTGCAAGTTCGAATATATGTCTCTGAACTATTAGACCAGGGATCCCCAACCCTTTTCACGTGTGAGACACATTCAAATGTAAGAAGGGTTGGGGAGCAACATAAGCATGAAAATAGTTCCCGAGGATGCTAATGAAGAGCTGTGATTGGCTATTTGGTAGCCCCTATGTGCATTAGCAGCCTACAGGAGGCTCTATTTGGCAATACAACTGGTTTTTATGCAACCAAAAGTTTCCTCCAAGCCTGGAATCCAAAAAAAAGCACCTGCTTTGAAGCCACTGAGAGCAACATTCAAGGGGTTGAAGAGCAACATGTTATTCACGAGCTACTGGTTGGGGATCACTGCATTAGACTGTGTTTGAGCTATAAAACTAGGGGTTTCAGTAGTTCTAGATACATATTTGGCCACAGGGACATAAAGGAGTGATTTGCATGTCTCTTCCCATAATGCCTCATGTAAGAGTTAACCTCTTGTTTGTGGTATTAAAGAATAAGTAAACCTTTAAAATAAGTGAATATAAAATAGACGAGGGGGTCTATCCTAAGCACTTTTGTAATTTACATTCATTGTTTATTTTCTTTTGATTCCAAGATATTAAGGGATACATGTACTGTTAATATGAATGAATATTGTTATAACAGCACCACCTGCTGGTCAGTCAGGAAAAGAATTAGAAACCTTTCTCACATCTTTCCTAAGCAGAAGAACATCAGAGCAGCCTCTTTCTTTCTCCTGACAACTTGCTTGACTACTTGGTGGTCAGACTGGTGGGAAACTGACCAGCAGGTGGCGCTGTTGTAACAAAATTCATTCACATTAACAGCACATGTATCCCTTAATATCCTGGAATAAAACAAAAATAAATAATGAGTATAAAATACAAAAGTGCTTAGAATAACCCCCTCATCAATTTTACATTCAATTATTTTAAAGGTTTAACTTATCCTTTAAGGCAGTGCTATGTGTATGACACAAGGCGAGTAAATACCTTCCATCTTCACAAGGCTTTACGCTGCACATGAAGGACTTTTTGGCACCAATTAGCCCGTCTTACCCTAACCAGGCTAGGTTCTCTGCTTCTCAAAATGTGGTGATCATTTCTTTTAATTCTCTAGTGATCCAAACCGGATGATGTTTAATTAAATATATTTAATCCGGAAACAGGGTTGAGATTTTTTTTTTAGCTGTCTTTTACCCTAACATTGTATAGCAAGAGCAGGTCAATCTGACATCAACTGGCTTCTTATATCTCTCAGTAGCAGCGACAGTCTATGGGTTCATAAATAAAATGTCTAACCATATCCATAAGCAGCTGCAAGTTACCCCATATGAGCTATAATAAATTAAATGGCCTTTACCTTTAGATCCTGGGGTGTAGATAGTCTTATCTGTCTGAATGAAGATGTATCCACTGCTGTACTGCAACATCACAACTTTCTCTAGTGTACAGGAATTAGAACTCACAACGACATACACAAACTGATTATTTCTTGTGTCTTTGGGGAGTTGGTCAGAGGGAATCTGGAGGAGACAGGTTATTAATACATTATAGGCAGAACACAAACAGTAAGGGTTCTAAACATCTCCCATATCACACAGGATTCCACAAAGAATCATCTCTACTTACTGTACCCAAGACAATTCCAATAATCGCACATAATCACACTTTTGCCTGTGAGAGCCACGTTTATTGACTGGTTGGGAGAGAGTCACATGTCATTCCATCTCACCTTG